>NC_136992.1:970000-977500 GCF_032717465.1 Coenobita brevimanus | reverse complement strand
AAAAATGCCCATCACACAATTGACATGTTTACATAAATGAACCTCATCTGACTCGCAATCAGTTAATACTGAGAGTGAGTTGGTTAGGAAAACTTTTGATATAAGAAACAGGACATCAGTGTCTAATAATAATAATAATAATAATAATAATAATCCCAACGGCAGCAAAGATTTGTAGGTGTGAAGGTCATTTCTTTGGCAAATATTACAACTAATATATAATAATTGTATCCAGAGCATGCAAAGAAAATAAGAAGGTTTATATTTAACATTGATATTTAGATTCAAAGGTGGAAAGATAAACAGAGACAGGTAAATAGATAAACAACTCAAGTAATGCAGTAAAAATTTAGATGGCCAATTCGTTAAATATTTCCTACGTTAATCATGGAAAACACCAAAGTGAGTTACAGAAGAGGAACTGAAGGAGGAAGAAAGTATAACACTTACTTTTTATCCACCACCTGTTCGTTGGCTGCAGGAGAGAAGAGAAACAAAAAGATGGCGTTTAGATCAAGCCAGAGATGTTATTACCAAGTGACAGGCGAGGCTGGAGCTCTCTGGAAAGCTTTGGAAGAGCTGAGAGGAGCCGATGGGAGCTTAGAAGACGCTATGAGAGCTGTTGAAGCGCTTTAAGGTGGGGCAGTGGCCAGAATGTAGCCAACTTTTTTCCTGAAATTTTTAACACCCCTATATCTCTTCTCTTCTTTCTTTTATTTTTCATGTCTGCTTATCACTAACGATATCACTTCTGCTTTTCTTCTCAGCAGTCCAGCCTCGCCTGCTAAGAGCGCTCCAGTCAGTAGCAGCAGAGAGAAGTTAAGTTAGCGGGCATGGGAGACCTCGGCTCGTGGCGATGTGGCTCTGACGCCGACTTCACCAATCAGAGTGTAAACATTAGACCTGGGTGTCAGTCGAAGCGAAATACCAAGAAAAGGTCGATTTTAAGAACAGATCCTTCTACTTGACCATCTTAAAATAGCCCAGATCAGACCAAAATTTCAGTACATCTCGAAATGTTAGTCTGATTTTGCTTGTAATCACGCAAGACGCTTAAAAACTGGATCTGGCTTAGGACCGACCCGCCTGAGTTCTCCCGCCAAAACATACGCTACCACCCTCATGAGGAACTTACTTTTCTGGCGGCTCGTCTATGGCTGTGAAGGGAAAGAAAGTATATTCATGATTAGAAGCTTCCAAAAAAGATGTGTGTGTGTGTGTGTGTGTGTGTGTGTGTGTGTGTGTGTGTGTGTGTGTGTGTGTGTGTGTGTGTGTGTGTGTTGATTTTTTGTTTTGCATATTCAGGGAATTTGTTTACATGGAGAACAGAGCAATATGGAGAGTATTTAGCAACGCCGCCACGCTACTGATTATTATTATTATTATTATTATTATTATTTTCTGTGCCAAGAAGATGACTTAGATTTCTGCCTATCGACCACACGAGAGTCACTGAGGCAGACAATCAATTTTTGCAAGTCCAAATCATCCCTTAAACGATTATTCTACTTTACAGTCTAGTTCCCAATGTGTTCTGAGTTCTATTCATTTACATTTTTTTGGTGATAGGATTAACACGACATTGTTTTATACGAGCAAAAAAAAGGAACCTGAAAAAGTCACATGAATAACATCCATAACAGACCTTTCAATACTATTTTTTACATGAATTACATTACGTTACTCAGGGATACTGTTGTAGATGATCGTGCAAACTATTCTTTTAAAATTCATACCATACTTAAATTTTCAGAAGAAGTAATTTTTTAATGGATTTTTGCGGTAAGTCACAATGCAAAATATTGAAGGTACAATATAATTCCTCTGATGGACTACTGTAGAACTTAAATCATCATCTTTTTTCATTTTCAGGGGACTTATAACACGAACCAGAGGCGAGGCGGTGAAGTCGGAGGCAGGCAGTGAATTTAGGTGAAACTGACGCACTCGTGTGTTTATTTACGAAAGTTAGACTAAATGCTAACTTTTTAAAACGATGGAAGATTATTTTAGTTCATCCCTACTCCCTTCAGACGATTTTATCACGTTTAGGGAAGGCAATTGTTACTAAAGGGACTAATAAATCATGTATATCTAACCTCCCCAAATCGAAAAACCTTCAAAGTTGATTTAAATAGTCTGGAGAGGACAAGAATTTCATATATATTGCTATCGTAATGAAAGTTTAAATTACAAGGAAAAGGCTGAACAATTAGATCGCCATTTAAAAGACTTTGTGCTTTGGCGTGTCTTAATTCATCATCAATACCGACATTAATATCCTCACAGTAAACACTATTTCAGCATGTGGGTTCAAATGAGTCATCCAGCTACTTTCCTAATACATTTTTCGGCCTACACACGAGTGCTCCAGTCATTTCTATAGAATACGTACAGCTGCGATCAATTGTCCTCTTACACCGTCTCGATACTGTGCCGACCCCTAATGACCTCTCACAAAATTAACCAATAACATTCAAGGGGATTGGCAAGGTTGTAATCTCGCTCAAATCGTTCACCTTCATGGTCTCGAAACTGTATCGAAACCAAATGAGAAATAGCCAGACAAACCAGGAATATTCTAAGGAGTTCGAAGCTTTGTAATCTCGTTTCACTGGTTCGGAACCCTAGACACACGATACCTAAGGCCATATTGACAGACCAACCAGTAATATCAAGGAGGCTGGAAATTTTGTAATCTCGCTTCATTATTTCGAAGCCTCAAGACGAGTAAAGGACTTCTGATTGCAACTGTACATTATCACCTATGTTTACCCTAGTGTTTTGAAATGATGCTATAAAATGGATTGTAAAAGTGAACTACAGATTAATATTTCAAAAGCTGTCATTACTATCATTACACTTATGCTGTCTTTTGGATATAAATTACCATCAAACATCAGCCTAATATCCATTATGATTTATTCCTATACGAACTTTATTCATTATATGTTAATGGTGGATCATTCATATATTTCCCAAGGGAAATTATATGGAAATTATCTCAAAACTCAAACGTAAAGAAAGAAGCTCATAACTTAAAATTGCAAAAGAAATAATCAAGAACTTAAGGCATTGCCGCAACTAACTGATATAAGCGATGCAATTAAGCTGTGGGTGTGAGGTGATGTGATTACTAATTACTGTGATACGGACAACCTGTGTGCTAATGGTGTTAACGGGATCAGGGTTAGCAAAGCGGGGTGGGAGTGGTACTAAATGGGAGTGGAGGGGTTGTGGTAGCATATATGTTGATGGTTCGTCACGTGGTTATGGAAGTGAACTGGTGGTTAGTGTGGCTGTGGCTGGTGCAGGTGTTGGTGGTATACCTGTGGTGGTTACTTAAGCACCTGCTTGGGGTCAGGGAAGGGCCATCTGACGCTTTAATATGGTGTTTTTATCCCTTCAATCGCAGTGGCCTCTCCTATAATCAACACACTCATTTGGCGTCAGACAGAATAATATAAGAACAAATCACCGTACTGAAGGGGCTAACTCTTCAGTCCAGGCATGCCTTTATAGTATTCCATTATGCCGAAAAGCCAGCCTTTTTTTCGGCTTAGGAGAGGCGTCTGCGAGTTGAGGGAGTTATGGGGACGTGTACATATGTAGCAAGTTCGTACACCAAATTTACCTCAACACCATATATATTCCAATCCAGTCAGTGTACAGTTACTCTCCGCAAGGTCATAACACTTCCAAGGGTTCGTGAAATACGTATAATTTAGTTTTGAAAGTGAGAGTCTGGTGACGTGAGTGTACGATGCATGCATAGACAACTGGGCAGGATTTCAAATGGCACAAGCATGTGGTAAAAGACAGGGGAGTGGAGGGTTGTTGATGTGTTGAGCAGTTGACATGTTGAGCAGTTGGGGTACTGAGGTGGTGTGCTCTAGGAAATCTTGGCTCTCGTCCTGTCAGGTTTCAAACACTTTCTTTTATTTATTTACATTATTTGATTTATTATTATTATTATTATTATTATTATTATTACTATTATTATTATTATTATTACTATTATTATTATCATTATTATTATTACTGAAACAAGGTCAGGTCAAGAAACGTCACCAAGATTTCCCTGAGGTCTGTCACTGTCTGTCTGTGTCTGTCTGTGCCATAGTAGACGGTTGCGTTAGTCTGTGGCGTCTGTGGGAAGCTGAAAGAAGATGTTAGGCAGACTGAGCACAGAGAAAGTCGTCCCCTGCCGCTTTCTTAGCTTCAGTCGTAGAAAATAACAGTAAATAATAAACAGCTTTAATAACAGCAACAACTTATGTAACAGAAAATAACACAATAATTAATCTAGCCACAGAATATAAAGATACAATAATTTCAGCCACAAATAATTAAAGTTAAATGCAGGCAAAGAAATATACAAAATAAAGGAGCGCTCTTAGGCATAAACTTAACTTTAACATCAGCTGAAAGAAAGCTTACTGTCAGAAAATATCAAGTCCAAGTGAGTCAGTTTAGCGAGCGACTAAAGCAGATCAACCCTCCACTTCAAGACGCCTTATTTCACCCCCTCCATAGCAGACGGTTTTATTCAGCCTGAGATGTTTTCCTTTGCCAGAGGGGTTTGCTGTGGCCTTTAACCCCTACAAGAGGTCTTCCTAAGGCTGAATAAAACCGTCTGGAGGTGGAGAGGATAGAGGCATCATCAGTCTGAAGGGGTGAGGTAGGTCTGGCGTTAAGTCTAGTCAAGCATCAGAAAATAAATAAAAAATAATAATTATGTAAATAAATAGAAAAATAGATAAATGGGAGAAACTGCATTCCTTCTCCACCACTGATAGATAGATAGATAGACAGACAGATAGATGGATACAGCGAAGGCAGTGTATTCTAGTGGCTTTTAAAAATGCATTACTTAACCTCTTCAGTCCAAGAACGTCTTTGTAAAATTCGTAGTACCTGCAGACGATTTTATTCATCTTAAAAATGACCTCTGGTGTTAAAATGACCCCTGGTGTTAAAATGACCTCTGGTGTTAAAAATGACCTCTGGTGTTAAAATGACCTCTGGTGTTAAAATGACCTCTGGTGTTAAAAATGACCTCTGGTGTTAAAATGACCTCTGGTGTTAAAAATGACCTCTGGTGTTAAAATGACCTTTGGTGTTAAAATATCTGGTGTTAAAATTATCTCTGGTGTTAAAATGACCCCTGGTGTTAAAATGACCTCTGGGGTTAATATATCTGGTGTTAAAATGACCTCTGGTATTAAAATGACTTCTGGTGTTAAATATGACCTCTGGTTTTAAAAAACTCTAAGCTTAGTAAAATCGCCTTTGGGTAGAAAAAGAATAAGGTCTAAGAATGATGTCACTGGGAAAAGAGGCTGAGCAAGTCATTATCATTATTATTATTATTATTATCATTATTATTATTATTATTATTATTATTATTATTATTATTATCATCTGGAAGGAATTTTTTTTATTATTTGACTCGAGTATATGCGGATGTCCCATTATTATTATTATAATTATAATTATAATTATAATTATATTTATTAGTAGTAGTAGTAGTATTATCTGGAAGGCAGTGTTTTTTTACTTGATGCGAGTGTATGTTGATGTCTTATTATTATTATTATTATTATTATTATTATTATCATTATTATTATTATTATCTGGAAGGCAGTTTTTTTTATTATAAGATTAGAGTGTACGTGGATGTCTCAGATAATTAATTTACTGACGATTACAAACTCTCTTATTTACCTGCTTATTTATCTACTTATTTATCTACTTATTTATCTATTTATCTATCTACTTATTTACCTACTCATTTATCTACTTATTTATCTACTTATTTATCTATTTATCTATCTACTTATTTACCTACTTATCTATCTACTTATTTATCTACTTATTTATCTACTTATTTATCTATTTATTTATCTACTCCCCTCTATTGTCCCTATTCTCGTCGGTTGAGGAGGCCCCCTAACACCTTCTCCTAAGCGATTTATTTCATCTATCACACCGTACTGTCCTCTTCTGTTACATAAATCCTTCCAATATCGCCATCCTCTGCGTAAGATAACGGGCAAGAGGATATTAACTAGCCATATCGAAAAATAAATCGCTATGGGATAGGTCTTAGGGAGTTCCTTACGAGACTACAAGCTTTGGAGAAACGCCATCGTCACTCGCACGGGTTCGATTCGCCAAGAGGTGACTGGATTTTCTGTCCCTCTCTCTCTCTCTCTCAGCGACCACCCACCAACGTCTCTGTCTGTACTAAGCCTACATTTCATATCATCACTATCGCCACTTTACAAGCCTGGTGTTTGTGCAAGGTGTGTGTGTGTGTGTGTGTGTGTGTGTGTGTGTGTGTGTGTGTGTGTGTGTGTGTGTGTGTGTGTGTGTGTGTGTGTGTGTGTGTGTGTGTGTGTGTATCTATCTCTCTATCTATCTATAACTGATAAATAGTATGTCAACTGTATATGTGTGACTCAAAGACTATCCACTGACTATCTTTCTCACTAGCGACAGTGTTGATGGCGAAATATTACTCTGAGAAGTATTTATACCCTAATCAGAGCCAATCCATCAGCCAATTCAACCCCCAAACTGAGGAATATCATACTGAGAAGGATTTATGTGTAACTCAAATTCAATCCACAGACTATCTTTCTCATTGACGACGGTGTTCATGGAGAAATATTACGCTGGGAAGTATCTATGCACAAATCAAAGCCAATCCTTCTACCTGTTCGGTCCATACAATTGTTAGTTCGAATATCCCGCCAGTGGAGACAGGCTCAGGCGCAAGGGAGACTAAATATATCTCTCAGTCTCCCTCTCCACGTCCGTCCCCTACTTTCCCCCTCTTCCTGGCACCCTTCCCTCCCTTCCTCCCTCCCTCTTTCCTTCTCTCCCTCCCTCCCTCTTTCCTTCTCTCCCTCCCTCCCTCCCTCCCTCCTTCTCTCCCATCCTCCTTCTCTCCCTTGTCGTTCACTCATTTGGCAAACTATCATTCTTTCCACTAAGTAATAATCTTGTACCCATCGCCCCAATGCTGGAGAGAGAGGCCTTCAAGTGGTGGCACTGATATAGAGGAGCGGTGGAGCTGCCCGGTTACACAAACACCCCCCAGGTCCTTCCTTCTCCCCTGAAATGACGGATGGGGGAGTGAGAAAGAGAGCTGAGATTTGGGACCAGGTGAGGCTCAGGTAAACGTGGGGAATAAATGGCGATCACCGAGACCCGCCAAAATTCAAATCGAGACCAAATCTTCACAAGCAGTAAGGGGACATATTAAACTTGCCAAGGCCTCGCAAATCAAGTCACAAGCTTCTAAAAATTACACGAATGGGGGAAGGAATTTGCTTGTCCGGTCAGGAAATACGCGGCTTCTGAAAACGCTAAATATTGGAGAGATTTCGCTTCTCTGGCCAGGAAATGTGCAGGGCCGACTCCGAAAGCGTGAATGTTTTGTTTTGAAAGACAGTAAGACATCCATCCCCGTTTTCGGCGACACAATACCCT
>NC_136992.1:952500-960000 GCF_032717465.1 Coenobita brevimanus | reverse complement strand
TAGTAATAACAATAAAATTAATAATAATAATAACAATAATAATAATAATAATAATAATAATAATAATAGCAATAATAATAATAATAATAATAATAACTCTTCTCTTGCGTCATAGGTAAGTGGCAGACGTCCAAACTTCAAGACATATGACTGAAAAAAAGAGAGGAATGCGTCTTAATCTTTAATGGCTTGTCTGTAAGGGTGAAAAATAGTGAGAAAAAAGAGAGAGAGAGAGAGAGAAAGAGGGAGAGAGAGAGGAAGAGAGAGAGAGGGGAGGGGGAAGGTGAAGAGAGGTGCAGAGGAGGGGAAGTGTATGCTACTGAGATGAAGGCGGAAGGGGAGGGAAGATGGAGAGACAGAGAGAAGGTGGAGGAAAGGTGGAGAGATGGGAGAGAAAGGAGGGTGGAGGGAGGGAGGGAGGGGAAGGAAGCTGGGGAGGGGGGAAAGGGGAGGGGAGGGCATGAGATGTGCGAAAGGAGGGGAGGGAAAGTGTTGAAGATATAAAAGGAAAGGAAGGTGGAGGTATGATGAGGTGGGGGGAGGGAGAGGGGAGGGGAGGGGAAAGAGGGAAACAGGCGACCACAGCTGTTGAGGGCATACGGAACCCCCACAACACAGAAGGAAGGGGGAGTGTGGGGAAAGTGGGGGAGGGGGAGTGAGGGGAAAGGGTCGGGGGAAGGGGGAGATGAGAGAGAGAGAGAAAGGGAAGGGTAGGAGAAGGGGGGAGATGGAGGGGAAGGGAGGAGAAGAAGGAGGGGAGGGAGAGGAGAGGTGGAGGAGGAAAAATGAATATCTTATCTGTTTTTCTCCATTTCCTTACACCATTTCTTTCTCATCGCCTCATCTCATTATCCACAGTCACCTCCGTTTCCTCCTCCTCACTTCAGTTCTCTCCTCATCTCCCTGCCTCACCTCACCTCCTAGTCATAACCATCTCTCATCTCTCTTTCTCTTCATTTCCTCTCTCCCTCATTTCCACCTCATTACCTTCACCCACACCTATGATTCCTGCTCACTTCCTTTCATCTCAGTTCTGATTAACCATTCTCTCCCAACATTATCTTTTTGTCTTTCTTCCTCTTCTGCATCATTTCTCACGGATCTCTCTCTCTCTCTCTCTCTCTCTCTCTCTCTCTCTCTCTCTCTCTCTCTCTCTCTCTCTCTCTCCTTCAAACCCTTCACCTTGAGTCTGGTCTGAGGCGAATTTAAGTAATTTTATTATTATTATTATTATTATTATTATTATTATTATTATTGTTGTTGTTGTTGTTGTTTTCCAAGTGTGTGTGTGTGAGTGTGTGTGTGTGTGTGTGTGTGTGTGTGTGTGTTAGCTCGACCTTGTGTGTACTGCCAACTTATGTGTACCCTGACTCACCTACACATACAGGTAAAATTTGAGTACTATCTCCCACCTCACCTGCCCACCCTACACACACACACACACACACACACACACACACACACACAGGTATATACGTACACTCTTATACACATTTTAATCCACCGTTGTGAGCTCACGAAAATCTCTCTCTCTCTCTCTCTCTCTCTCTCTCTCTCTCTCTCTCTCTCTCAAACACGTAGAGAAAGTGAGCGAGTCATGTGGAAGGGGCCTGACTCATTCCTCTAAGTAGCCAGCTGGGACCACCACCCTCATAGGATAACACTAACACTCTCGGGCATACTCTTCTCCGCCTTACATCTCTCTCTCTCTCTCTCTCTCTCTCTCTCTCAGACACACACACACACACACATACACACACACACACACACACACACACACACACACACACACACACACACACACACACACACACACTAAAATCATCCATCACTCTTCTCGTGCTTTCTCATCACCTTGCTTTCATTCCACCCCCCAGCTCTCTCTCTCTCTCTCTCTCTCTCTCTCTCTCTCTCTCTCTCTGTCACCTGAACTCTACATTTACTCTCATCTCTGATCCACCTGACACTGATTTCCTTAACGTAAATTAGAGAGAAAGAGAGGGGGAGAGAGAGAGAGAGAGAGAGAGAGAGAGAGAGTGCCTTCACGCGGTGGCACTGATATATCGGGCGGCTCTACTGCCCGACTATCCCATCATCCCCAGAAAGGTGGATGGTGGACTGTAAGAGGAGAACAACTCAAGCCTGAACTCCACCGGGTTCACAAGAGCAACAACAACAACAACAACAACAACAACTGGAACCAAAACAAAAACAAAAAAAATCATTATCTTCACCTATTTTAGACTATTATATATATTAACTTTTTCTTTCATGTCTTTTTCTCTTTCATTTACATTTTACACTTTATTTTCTTCTTTAAACAATTTATTTTCTTTCTTTTGTCTTTACCGAGTGCCACACAGGTAGGCTCAGGGATACAGGTGTCAGGTACATTATTCCCCGTCTCTGCTAAGCGACACTGATTTAACGAGAAGGTGACGTGCTGAAGTGGGTGTGACAGGAACGAGAGTGTGTGTGTGTGTGTGTGTGTGTGTGTGTGTGTGTGTGTGTGTGTGTGTGTGTGTGTGTGTGTGTGTGTGTGTGTGTGTGTGTGTGTGTGTGTGTGTGTGATCAAACAGAATGCTTCTTTCACTTTAATTTGGCCTAAAATTTCCACTAAGCCTCTTATACTACTGGTAAAAACTAATACTAATAATACTACCACCAACATTTTAAGCCCAAAGACGGGAGGTAAGGGGTCCGACAGAGCAGAATTGTGGCTGCGACAAGTGAAAGCGACAGCAGAGGACGACGACGAGGTGAGACGGAGCGAAAAGGTAGAGGAGATGAAAGGGGCGATTAAAACGACAAGATAATGATAGGGTGCGACAAGAGGGGGCCGTGGAAGCGAGAAAGACAAACGACAACCGGGAGAAGTGGAGGTGGGAGGGAGCGACAAGATACGGGAGATGAAAGGGTGATTGGAAGCGACAAAACAATGGTGAGGAGTCAGATGGGAGGCGTGAGGGTGCGACAGAGGGGGCTTAGGATGCGACATGTGTAAACGACAATATAGGCTGAAGGGAAGGGATGAGGGGTGCGACAAGAGGGGGACTTGGGTGCGACATGTGTAGACGACAACAGGGGATCAGTGTGGGGTGAAGAGGTGGCGTGGGGAAGAGACGAAAGGGAGAAAATGAAGCGACAACTATATGCGACAGGAGGGCATTGATAGCGGACGAAGAGGAGGGGTGAAAAACGACAAAAAGAACGATATCAGTAAGTTACGAGACGACACAAAAAGTGGCTTGAGGTACGACACTAAAAAGCGACAGTGTGGTACCATACTACTGCTTACACCCACACACACACACTCATTTTCTGTTTCCGTCCTCTAGAGTGAGAAGAGAATCCTATTAATCACGAAAATTCAGAAGTTAGAATTATACCTAGCAACGAAAATAATTATAGATATTAATTTTTTCACTCTGGCGTTTCGTGAGCAGTGACAGAGTGCTAAAAACTAAACTCAGAACGCCCTTACTATAAAATGTCAACTTTAGATGTGATATGGGAGCTTTGAACGGAACAAAACACAAAATAAGAAATAACATATAAATAGGGAAATAGGGGGGGAAAAGGAGTGTAGAAAATATAGGAAGAAATAGGAGAAAAAATAGAAGTTAAATGGGGGAATAAGAGAGGAAAATCTCAGGTAGAATTTGAGGATTACAGAAAGAAGAAGGTGATAGGGAGGATTATACAAAGCGTAGAATACTAGGGGTAGATGAGTAGACAGGCTGTGACATAGAACCTAAAGGGAACAGGTGGGTGCTGATGGGTGTAGGTGGGTGTTGATGGGTGTAGGTGGGTGTTGATGGGTGTAGGTGGGTGTTGATGGGTGTAGGTGGGTAGGAGTGTAAGTGTAGACGGGTAGGAAGACAGTGTGGTTGATTTGCTGTGTGATCTCTAAACAAAAACAATGAGGAAACGAGGTTGGAAGGTGTGTGTGTGTGTGTGTGTGTGTGTGTGTGTGTGTGTGTGTGTGTGTGTGTGTGTGTGTGTGTGTGTGTGTGTGTGTGTGTGTGTGTGTGTGTGTGTGTGTGTTGTGTGTTAATTTTCTGTGTGATCTCTAAATAAAAACAATGAGGGAAAAAGGTTGGAAGGTGTGTGTGTGTGTGTGTGTGTGTGTGTGTGTGTGTGTGTGTGTGTGTGTGTGTGTGTGCGTGGGCGTGGGTCTTGGCTGATGGGAAGCATTGGCGTTGAGAGAAGGTCACCTGCGAAGAGGGGGGGGGCGGCGTGGGGGTGAGGGGGTGATGAGGGGGAGTAAGAGAGGGGAGGTTAGGTAGGCATTTTGGAGGGGCGAGGGGGGAGACGAGAGAGAGACAGGAGGAAGTCAAATAGAGTGTTGGGGAGGGGAGGGGAGAAGAGAAAGGAAGAGCGGGGAGATAAAGGAGGGAGTATAGTAGGTGGAGAGGGGAGTGGGGAGAAGAACAGGAGAGACGAGAGGGGAGGAAAAGAGAGAGAGAGAGAGAGAGAGAGAGAGAGAGAGAGAGAGAGGACAGGGGAGGAAAACTGGGAGTGAGGGAGAGGAGAAGAAAAGAGGAAGAGAGAGAGGAAGTGGGTGCAGTTAGTAGGTGGGTGGATTGTTGGGTGGGCAGGTGGGTAGGTGGTTGGGGAAGTAGGTGGGTAAGTGGGTGGGTATGTAAGTAGGTAAGTGGGTAAATAGTAGGGTGGGTAGATAGGTAGGTGGGTAAGTGGTTGGGTGGGTAGGTGGTTGGGTAGGTAGGTGGGTAGGTGTTTGGGTAAGTAGGTGGGTAGGTGGTTGGGTAAGTAGGTGGGTAAGTGGTTGGGTGGATAAGTGGGATGGATAGATGATGTTCGTCTCTGCCCTCACCTATCATCCCTCTTCCTCACCCCTCACCCTTCACCTTCCCTTCCTCACCCTTCACTTTCCTCCCTCTTTTTCCTCAATCTTCCTTCACCTCTCCACATACCCTCCATCTTACAATTTCCCTCTCTCTCTCACCTTTCTCCTCAACTTTCATTCCCTCCCTCACATCTCCCTTACCCATCTCTCCCCCTCTCTCCTCTTTCCCCTCCCTCTCAACCCCCCCGCTTCCCCCTTCACCAGGCGTCTCTCCCCTCCTCTCCCCTTTCTTCTCTATGGGTGATAAGAATTAATTGCCCTATAGATGTGTAATGACCCTTACGTCAGGTAGGTGGGTGAAATGAGGTGGTGATGAGGAGAGGAAAGAGGACGGCATGGAGAGGCACAGAGAGGCAGGAGGAGGCAGGGCGAGGCAGGGAGAGAGCAAGGGAAGGCAGGTAGAAGGTAGGGAAAGGCAGCGAGAGACAGAAGGCAGGGAGAAAGCAGGGGGACGCAGGTAGAGGGGAAGGAAAGTCAGATTGAGGGAGAAGAAAGCAAGAAAAGGCAGGGAGAGGCAGAAGAAGGCAGGGAGAAAGCAGGGAAAGGAAAGAGGGGGCAGGGAGAAGGCAGGAAGAGGCACGTATGGGAAGAAAGGCAGAGGAAGGATGGCAGACACGCAGAGTGGCAGGAAACAGATTTTTATACAAGGGTTAGGCAAGCAGATGAAAATAGGCAGGAAGGAGGGTAGTAAATATTGACAGGACAGGCTAGATGACAGACAGACAGGCAGACATGAAGGGAAGGAAACAGAGGCATGGAAATGGGGAGTCTCGTAAGCAAAGGAAGGCAGGTAAGAGGTAGGCAGAAGGTAGGTTGGCAGGTAGGCAGGTAGGTAGGTTAGGTATTAAACTTGGGCCTTATGCAAGCAGAGGAATGTGGCCAAGAAGTAGGTAGGTAGGTAGGTAAGTAAATAGGTTAGAAAGCAGGCAGGTAGGCAGGTAGGTAGGTAGGCAGGTAAGTAACAGAAGCATTAGCCTGGAGCCAAATGCAAGCAGAGGTAGGCAGACAAGAGGTAGCCAGATGGTAGGCAGATAGGCAGGTAAGTAGGCAGGCAGGCAGGGATGGGGGTGCCTAGCAGTGCCACCTGATAGCCAACACAGAGCCAAATCGGTGCCATGGGGGGGGTGAGGAGGGTGAGGGGGTGAGGAGGGTGAGGGGGTGATGGGGCGGGGGGGCACCAACTCAGAGCCAGTTAAAGACCTCCATGTATCTTGCTAAGTCCCCCCTTCCTCTATTCTCGTTTTCTTTAATAGTATTCATAGGTGGGGGTGGGGAGGGGGAAGGGGAAGCGGGAGGGGGTGGGGAGGGGTGAGGGAAGGGATGAAGGTGAGGAAAGGGGAGTGGCAATGGGGTGAGAGATCTGTGGATGTCACCTTTTGAGGGCGAGAGAGAGAGAGAGAGAGAGAGAGAGAGAGAGAGAGAGAATCTATAACCCTCTTCAGCTGGTCAGGTGTTGTCAGGCTGGGAGGGTAGATTTGACTAGTAACCAAGGAGACTGACTCTCTAAATTTACAGTACGGTATCATCCGATTGGGAAAAGTTGTCTATCTGTCCGTCTATCTATCTATCTGTCAGTCTATCTATCTGTCTATCTGTCTGTCTGTCTGTCTATCGGTCTATCAGTCTGTCTGTCCATCTATCTATCTACCTATAGCCAGACTCCTCAATTCCGGAAAGGGTGGCCACAAACAAATCACCTCCACGTCAACCTGTCCTGCGCCATCAGACTGCCCGATCTCCAACTCACACCACCCTCATATACCTCTCCACCCCATCCTTCCATCTCATCCTCGGCCTCCCCCTTCCCCTCCCCCTTTCACCTTACTCTCGTACTCTCCTAGTTAGTCTCTCAATCTCTCCACATCAACGCCACAACGCTCCCTCACTTCCTCATCTGTCTGTCTGTCTGTCTCTCCACGTCACTCCACATTCTTTATTAAAAGCCTTGAAATTTAATCAGAAATCTGTCTTTACATAGATCGCACAGACCTGCAGACCCTTGGGAGGTGTTCAAAGGGTCTAGGTAGGAGTCTAAATAAGTTAAAGACAAGGATAGACAGAAAAAAAAAGCTCTCCCGTACCCACTTCTCCCTCCGACTTTGATAGGTGGAAAAATGAAAAAAATATTGATCAATGGGAATTTTATAGGACTGAGTGAAATTAGACTGAAGTTATATAGTTAGAGAGAGAGAGAGAGAGAGAGAGAGAAGGAGAGGGGGAGGGGGTGAGGCGGAAGTTGGCAAGAGCTCCTCGTCTCCTTGCCCAGCCGGTCATGTTCAGAATTAACGCGAACGGCGCCTTCCCTCCCCTGCCAACACTGCTACCAACATTAACAACACCACTACCAACATTACCAACATCGCCACCACTGCTACCAACATCATCATCATCACCACCACTACAGTACAACCATCATCACTACCATCATCACTACCACCACTACCAACATCACCAGCACCACTACCAACATCACCAGCACCACTACCAACATCACTATCTCCACTACCAACATCACCAGCACCACTACCAACATCACCAGCACCACTACCAACATCACCAGCACCACTACCAACATCACTATCTCCACTACCAACATCACCATCACCACTACCATCACCAGCACCACTACC
>NC_136992.1:920000-947500 GCF_032717465.1 Coenobita brevimanus | reverse complement strand
CCAAGTTGGAGTTAAAAGAGTATAGTTTGGCGAGACGTCTTTTGGGTTTTACAGATTCGTGACGTCATACAACAAGCGATTTATTTTGACTATGTTTTCATCTGACGGAACTGGCCTTTGGTTCCTTCTTCCTTGCATAAAAAAAACTCCTACTGTACTACTCCTATTCTAGTCAGTTATGGAAGCTCCCTAACACTTTTTCCTAACTGATTTATTTTAGCACAGAGCCCACTGATAATCCCTTGTGTGTTATTCTTGCCTTCCATGTTACGTAAAGTGACGTTATTAATAAATCGCTACGAGAAGGGTGTTAGGGAGCTAGGGGGAAGGAAGGAATGAGTCTCCTTGGTCACTAGGCCTTATTAACTTTAAGATAGCCCAGATTTTCGTCCTTTTGCACCTTATTTCACGCTAATCAGTGGCGAAAAGAAGAGACAATGCTATGGCTCTGCATCCTTTCCACAGCACTTCTTCGTGACTAGCATAATTTAATCTCTAGTTCCGGGTCAGAATGCAAGAGAGGGAAGGCAATTTTAGGCCAAGTTAGAGACAATGCTGTGGCTCCGCATCCTTTCCCGTAGCACTTCTTCGTGACTAGCATAATTTAATCTCTTGTCACAGAATTCAAGATGGAGAGAGGGCAATTTTAGGCCAAGTCAGAGCAAAAGGAGTATAGACAGGAGGTATACCTATTCTTTCCTATCCTCTCCGAGTCCAATAGTTTCCCCCCAGAAAAACTGAATTAATTTGCCTGGAGCTATACTCTTTTCACTCTAACTTGGCCTAAAATTGCCATCTCTCCGTCTTGAATTCTGAGCTTGATCATTAGACTAATATGATGCTAGTCACGAATAAGTGCTACGGAGAGGATGTAGTGCCACAGCCTTTATCTATCTGTCTGTCTATCTGTCTATTTATCTGTTTATCTATCTACTTTATCTATCTATCTATATATCTAATCACCTGTCTATCTATCTATCCATCCATCTATCTCTTTATCTATCTATCTATTTCTGGCACTGTGCTATGTGAAATAAGCTGCAAAAGGACGAATATCTGGCCCAAATTTAGATTTAAAAAACTAATGAGAGCAAAAATAAATGATAAAAAAGTCATTGTATTGCCAGTATGTGAGTCGGGTAAGAACGCTCCCTAACACCTCTCCCTTAGAGATTTATTTTTCCTAACACCTCTCCCTTAGCGATTTATTTTTGGGTATGGCTGGTTAATATCCTCTCGTGTTTATTAAGAGTATGGCGATGTTTGAGGGATTTGTATAACACAGAGGAGGAGAGTAAGGTGTAATAAGTAAAATAAATCGCTTAGGCACAGGTGTTAGGGAGCTTCATTAACCTACGAGATGTGTCCAAGGCCCACATTATCGTCAGGTAAGGATGCTCCCTAACACCTCTTCCTAAGCGATTTATTTCCCAAACTAGCCATTAATATCCTCTTTTTTGCCTCTTATATCAGTTTAATATTGATATAGATTGCATAAATAATACACAAGAATATAATAAAGAGCAGATACTGAAATAAATCGCTAAGGAAAAGGTGTTAGTAAGCTTCCTACCCGCACAGCAATTCCGCCCTTATTAGGACAGCCTATGGATATTTCCGTCGATCGAGGAAGCTCCCTAACACCTTTCCCTTAGCGATTTATTTTACTTATTACACTATGCTATTCTTTTCTGTGTTACTTAAATCCTTCCAATATCGCCATACTCTGCACTGGTAGCGTGCAAAAGGGATATTAACCAGCCATATCCCTGAATAAATCGCTAAGTATGAGGTGTTAGGGTACCTTTTGAACCGAGAGAGTACAAGCCAATGCAATGGCTGTACATCCTTTCCATATCACTTCTTCGTGACTAGCATCATATACCAGCATTATGCACTTGTTACAATTAGCCAGCCACATCCAAAAATAAATCGCTAATTAAGAGGAGTTAGGGAGCTTCCTTAGCCCCAAGTCAGATTCTGTCCAAGCATAATACGCAAAATTAAATGCTATGGGAAGGACAGCGAGATGGCAGCGGACAGGGCGATATGAAGGCGATTTGTTTGTGGCCACCCCTTACGGGATTAAGGCGTCTGGCTATATACGGAGAGATAGAAAAAAGCTGTTTGCGATTTTGCTTAACTAGTTCAACACTCGACTCATGTGATAGATAGATAGATAGAAAGATAGATAGATAGATGGAAAGAAGTTGTTTGGAATATCGTCTAATTAGTTCAACACTCGACTCATGTGATAGATAGATAGATAGATAGATAGATAGATAGATAGATGAATAGAACTGGTAGGGAACATGTGCTTCAGAGGGTTCACATGTTCACGAGATGACGACCCGAGGAGGTGTCACGACCCCCCCGACTCACAGGGTCGTCTTTTCATCTGTTTAGGGTACGACTACACATGCCCTAAATATGTGATCGCCAGGAGGAAACGAGGCTCCGGGGCGCGACCAATTTTAAGACTGATAATGCAGCAGTTTCAATCCGGTGCTTCGTTTCTTCTCGTCGATCACATGGTTCGAGACAGGTCACCGCCTCTTCCTTAGCGATTTATTTTCCATATTAATCATCGTCATTAATGGATTTTTAGCATCGAAGTAGATTGCATGATTAACACAGGATATCAGCTTGTCATTTATAATAATTTACTAGTCAGGAAGAAGTGCTACAATGATTCCTTCGATCTGTATACCCGTAGACTTGGTGGATCTTGAAATCTTGCTTATCATTTCATTTCTGCACATGGAAGGATGACTTTCTCCTGTTATTTTATTTTATGCAGTTTATATCAATGCAATAGTGACAAATTTCGGACACATATAAGAGAATAACCAGGTGAAATATGCAGACTAAATCGCTATGGAAGAGGTGTCACGAGGCCTCTGATGAGAATACGGGTCTGTGGTCTTAATACTGGCTGAGGTTTTGGTAGTCAGGGGGTGGGGGTGCAGGTGCTGGCCCCTCCGCTCAGCCGCCCACCACGATAACACTGAAGGGGGAGGGAGGAGGAGGAGGGAACACTTGCGGCCATGACGAGAGCTGAAGGAGGCGATGACGGGGGGGCCTGGCGGAGGGGCACGGCACAGGCACGGCAGCAGGCAACACACCACTTCCTCCCTTCCGCCACACACACACGGAGCAGCAGCAGCACCAACACTTACGCTGGGCACTTTACACTTAGAGAAAAATGGGTGTGCGCGCTCGGAACAACACTTGACTACTCCACTCTCTTCACGTACACTCGCATCAGCCGGCGAAACAGACTGGCCCAACTGACTGGCTAAAACTGACTGTCTGATCCCCCTCCCGCCCAGCCAAAGGAGTTAGGTTCTATGCGAGCCGTACACACCGTAAGCACTTGTGGTGGCTGGTGTCGAGCCCAGCGGAGGAAGGATAGCCTGTCGGGGATCGGACTGCGGGCTGAGGGGCGAGTGTCTTCAGGGCCCGGCTCGCCTGCACACACGTAAATGGCGACCCACCAGCCCTCGCTACCAGATACCTGCAGCCAGCCGGTCCCATCCAGCATGCCCACCACAGACACCAATATCCATTTTTACCTCACACGACAACATAACCCCAGCTAAACCCAATCCAACCCCTCCAAATCACCCTAAAAACCCCACTGGTGACCTCAGAACTACCCCAGAATATGAGGTTTGTACTGGATAAAGACACAGGAAGATGAGAATTTGGTGAAAGTGAGCAACCTGGCCCGTCACCCCCCCGCCTGCCAAAATGGGAGCGTCTCAGGGGCTATTTTGGTGGCCAGCTTCTCCGCCACCGACACCAAGTATTTGTAAACACGTTCTCCCAGGCCCCTCACCCTCCCACCTCTGCCTGCCCTGCCTCCTCGTCCTCCTCCTCCTGCATCTCCAACCACCATCATCAGCATAATCACCATCGTCATTTCAGTCTTTGTTCTCACTTCCTTCATCATCATCGTCGTCCCATCACTTGGCTGACTCTCCCGCTTCTGTCTACCCTTGCCTTCCCCTGCACCTCCAACCATTATCATCTCACTCCTTAGTCAGCCGTTCCATCTCTGTCTGCCCCCTACATCTGAGACCATCATTATCATTTCCAACCTAAGTGTCACCTCCATCATCATCATCATCATCATCATCGTCATTGATCCCACCTAAATGATCATCACCATTATTTCATCCCAACCACAGGTCTTTTAGCTGTCTGCATCGCGCACCCCATGCAAACAACGCATGCAGTCTCCTAGGTGCCATCCCTTTCTTTCGTTCACCATCACTCATCATCAACAGCTGCATCCTAATCCTAATTCTTACCTTCATCACTAACACCTCTACCAAAATACCCATCATCATCATCATCATCATCATCATCATCGTCACCATCTCATCACTTCTTTCCACCTTCGTCGCCATCATCATCATCATCATCATCATCATTCCAAGAACAAACCTTCCCAACTCTGCTTTCCTGATGCACCTTCCACTATATACACGACAGCAAACAGATCATGTGCCTTTCTCTCACCTATTTTATCATCTCAACTCTTTTAGAAGTAGTAATAGTAGTAGTAGTAGTAGTAGTAGTAGTAATAGTAGTAGTAGTAGTAGTAGTAGTAGTAGTAGTAATAGTAGTAGTAGTGGACCGCTGTCTTTCTTCCACAGGCCACCATACTTTCGGGAGATAGGGAAGGAGTTGAAGGACATTTGTATAATCAGGCAGCTCCACCATCCGATCATATCAGTGCCACCACGTGAAGGCGTCCGTCTCCAGGGTCACAGAGCGAGGTAGGATCCGAAAAGCAAAGAGCAAAAGAGAAAGAAAAAAAAAATAATGAGAGAACTATTCACATCATGGTCAGTAGGATGGGCCACCCACTCATTCACTCATTATTTAAGCTCCCGGAATCTTGGCTCCACCTCACAAGCAAGCTCATCGGTGCACATTTCTCTTGTATTTTTCACCATAGGCAGGAATAAACCGGCAAAGAGGAGGTGCTAGGGGGGACTTCAAAAAACCCTATCATGGCTTGCACAGTCAGATATGAGGGTAGTAGTTGTAGCAGTAGTAATGGTAGTGGAAGTAGTAGTAGTAGTAATTGTAGTAGTAATGTGGTAATGGTGACAGTAGTAGTAGTAGTAGTAGTAGTAGTAGTAGTAGTAGTAGTAGTAGTAGTAGTAGTAGTAGTAACCCCTGAGAGAAATACAATGATAAAAAACAGATGTCACACGAAGGAAAAAATTTTAGTCTGTCCAGGTGATGGCCAGGTGTAATCAGACTGGATGGCTGATTTGACAAGTAACCAAGGAGACTCATTCCTACCTCATCTACGCCACCACGACTTAGTATTCAGGGCGTGCGAGTAGGCCAGTTCCGTCATATGAAAACAAACTCGCGGGAGTATGACCTCGAGGTGAGAAATCGTCACCTGTTTTTCTCCTGCAAGGTCAAGAAAGGTCAAGGAGGCTGTGTTCTCGTAGACTTAGGGCGCTCACTATCTATCTGTCTATCTATTTCTCTATCTACCTATCTGTTTATCTATCTGTCTGTCTGTTTATCTATCTATGTGTGTGTGTGTCTGTCTGTCTATCCATATCATACTCCCTCCATGAAAGGTAGTCTCTCTCTCTCTCTCTCTCTCTCTCTCTCTCTCTCTCTCTTCCTTCCTCCTCCTCCTCCTCCTCCTCTTCTCACGTGACTCTATAACAGACACAGACAAAAAACCAACATCATTCACTCTCATACTTTCTTTTTCCCCTCCTTCCTCCCTCTTCTCTCCCTTCCCTCTTCTCCCTCCCTTCCCTCCTCTCTCCCTTCCTCTTCTCCCTCCTCTTTCTTCCCCTCCTTTCTCTCCTCTCTTCCGTTCTCCCTCCATAGCCAATCTTACACTGTTATTGCGAGTTATTTAGCACAGGAGTAGTTATGTAGCCCAAGGTCCATCTGAAACGTGAACCCAATGGACTGCAGGCTGAAGTCGTCGGTGCAGTAGTAGTAGTAGTAGTAGTAGTAGTAATAGTAGTAGTAGCAGTAGTAGTATAGAAAGAGTTAGTCAGGACAGAAGAAGAAAAAATATCTACCCTATTTTGAGGACAAGAGGTAAAAGGGAGAAGAGCGGACGATTTTGTTCATCTGAATCCTAATGAACACAGGGTGAACAGGAGGGAAGAACAGAAGAACACCCGGTCAAGAAGCGACGAGGGAAGAGAGTAGCTGAGTATCCACCTTGTTCACGCGAAGATAAATTTGTTCACCTGATGGAACTCCTGATGAACAAATGGTGAACAAGGAAGAACAGAAGAACAGAATATCCCCCTCTGCATACACAGCCTGGCCGCCCTCCAAGTCCAACGTCTTAAGAGATTGATGAAGAATTGATGGAGAAATTGATGGAGAAATTGATGGAGAAATTGATGGAGAAATTGGTGGAGAAATTGATGGAGAAATTGATGGAGAAATTGATGGAGAAATTGATGAGGAAATTGATGGAGAAATTGATGGAGAAATTGATGGAGAAATTGATGGAGAAATTGATGAAGAAATTGATGGAGAAATTGATGGAGAAATTGATGGAGAAGTGCACACGCCTCTAAGGACACCAGCCCACGTGTCTACCATCCTCCCGTACACTCTCCCAGTCAGTCTCTCATTCGCCACTCACCCTTCTAGTTAGTCTCTCATTCCCCACTCTCTCCTAGTCAGTCTCTCATTACCCACTCTCCTAGTCAGTCTCTTATTCTCCACTCTCTCCTTGTCAGTCTCTCATTCTCCACTCTCCTAGTCAGTCTCTCATTCTCTACTCTCCTAGTCAGTCACTCATTCTCCACTCACTCTCCTAGTCAGTCTCTCATTCTCCACTCACTCTCCTAGTCAGTCTCTCATTCTCCACTCACTCTCCTAGTCAGTCTCTCATTCTCCACTCATTCTCCTAGTCAGTCTCTCATTCTCCACTCTCTTCAAAGGCCTAATCATCCGGCTGTAGCAAGAGTGAGATAAAAAAAAAAAATGGTCAAAGTCTATCTGTCTCTATCTATTGCCAGACGCCTCAATCCTGTTTGGGGTGGCCACAAACAAATCGCCTCCAAGTCGCCCTGTCCCCCGCCATCTCACTGCCCTGCTCCCAGCTCACACACCCCTCAAAGTGCTTATTCAATATTTATCTTATATCATCTTTTCCCAGTCCTGCATTTACACTCTCCTCGTCAGTCTCTCAATCTCCACTCTCTCCAACATCCGGCAGTAGCGAGAGTACGGAAAAAAACATGTAATTGATGTGCTTATCAAATTCTTATAACCTACTTAACATTTTCCAGACAAAGAGTGACGGAGGCCACTTGGTCCTCATGTTGCTTCTCTCTCTCTCTCTCTCTCTCTCTCTCTCTCTCTCTCTCTCTCTCTCTCTCTCTCTCACCAAGCACACAGCCACCCACACCTCTACAGCAACATCATCATCATCACCATCACCATCACCACCACCATCATCACCACCACCATCATCATCACCATCATCATCATCACCATCATCATCATCACCATCATCATCATCATCACCACCACCATCATCATCACCATCATCACCACCACCACCATCACCATCATCATCACCATCATCACCATCATCATCATCATCATCGCTATTCTGAGACACACCTGCGGAGGGATTATGTCAGCTGTCTTGAATCTAAGCAGAGGGACAGAATAAGAGAAATTTATTGCATCTTGAGGGGGAGGAAGGAAGAAAAAATATGGTTAAGGAATGAGTGTGACAGAATCGTAAAATTAACATTGATTGTAACAGAGAGGAATGTAAAAAGTGAAGGAATGATTGAGAATATAAGTTAGATAGTAGTAGTAGTAGTAGTAGTAGTAGCAGTAGTAGTAGTAGTAGCAGGAGGAGGAGGAGGAGGAGGAGGAGGAGGAGGAGGAGTAGCACGAGAACCAGTAATAGTAGTAGTAGTGGCAGTAGTAGTAGTAGTAGTAGTAGTAACATTAGCAGCAGTAGAAGCAAAGTAGTAGTATCATGAGAAGCGGTAACAATAATAGTAGTGGTAGTAGTAGTAATTGCAGTAGTAGTAGTAGTAGTAGTAGTACGTCTATATATATAATCCCCTCAATACGTCAACAGCAATAAAGGCAGGGAAGAAAAATGAGAAGGAATGAATGACAGACCCGTAAAAGATTATTACCCCATGAAAGGAAGGGAACATTAAAAAAAAAAAAAAAAGACAAATTATAAAAAAAAAAAAAAAAGCTGCATGATGAAAGGCAGGAATGAAAAAAAATATACGAAAAAAAATTGCAGTTAAAATTAATTACATCATCAAGTGGTGACATGTGAAGTTGTCCATGGCAGGTGAGAGGACGGCTAGGACTCAGGGACCCGACTGCCAGGTCTATACCCAGAGTAGATCACGTGAGAAAAAGTAACGCCGAATTTTTAGTTTTAAATGAACGGAGTGATTGAGAAAGAGTGATCAGTAATAACAATAACAATACCAACAACAGCAACAACAACAACAACAATCATTATCACCACCATCATCATCATCATCAATCACCATCAATATCATCATCATCATTATCACCACCATCACCATTTGGGGACACCACAACAAAAACATATCTAGTGTCCTCATGCCCCACGACACAGGTAAAGACACAGGTGAGAATGAAGATGACATAAAGATAGCCAACTGAGGGATAACTAATACTTAGAAGACATTTACAGACTTGACACAATGGGAGTTTGGTGTTCTGAAGCCATGACGTTGCCTCTCTCTGGCCTCCTCTCGCCTCTGTCACCTCCATTTGTCAGACCTAGTGTATCGGAAGCATGCACCCTTCACTCTTAAAAATAATGTCCCCTTCACTCTTAAAAATAATGTCCCCTTCACTCTTAAAAATAATGTCCCCTTCACTCTTAATGTCCCCTTTGCTCTTAAAAATAATGTCCCCTTTACTCTTAAAAATAATGTCCCCTTTACTCTTAAAAATAATGTCCCCTTCACTCTTAAAAATAATGTCCCCTTCACTCTTAAAAATAATGTCCCCTTTACTCTTAAAAATAATGTCCCCTTCACTCTTAAAAATAATGTCCCCTTCACTCTTAAAAATAATGTCCCCTTTACTCTTAAAAATAATGTCCCCTTCACTCTTAAAAATAATGTCCCCTTCACTCTTAAAAATAATGTCCCCTTCACTCTTAAAAATAATGTCCCCTTTACTCTTAAAAATAATGTCCCCTTCACTCTTAAAAATCATGAGTATATGGGTCACTCTGGCAGGATTTATCGATGAAGGATTGAGGGTGCAGAGAAAATTACAGGTGAGTAAAGTGAGGATGTTTATGCCTTTCAAATGATGTCTGGATTAAGGGTAAACATTGTGGCTACAGAGAACATTTTTTTACTTGGGTTTGGGTGTTTATGCCTGTTAAATGGAGTCAGGATTCCGGTAGCTTGATTGGTGAGTGAAGGTATGGTTTAATTCAGTTCTCCCTCTGTAATTTTTTTCTTCCCTGGACCCAACCCAACCTAACCTAACCTCACTTCACCTTACTTAACCTTACCTAACCTGACCTAACCTGACCTAACCTAAATTTCGTTTCGTCAGCAAAGAATATCGCTGAGAAAGACCTGTTGTTAAATCTACGAAGCTAGTTAACAACACGACACTGGACGCCCTGGCATTGTCTTCACTGGATTAAAGAGAGAGAGAGAGAGAGAGAGAGAGAGAGAGAATGGGAAGATGAGGGAGAAAAGTAGAAAGTGATAAAGAGTTGGTTTGTGTGTATAACAGTATATTTGAGGGTCACTCCAAATTCGGCCTCCTCACACCCTTGAGGAGGAGGAGGAGGAGGAGGAAGAAGAAGAAGAAAGAAAGAAAGAGACAGATAAAAAAGAAAAAAGAGAGACAGGAAGAAAGAAGAGAAAAAATGGGAAGAGAAAGACAAATGAAAAGACGAACTGAGGCAAAGAAATAAAAAAATATAATAGATAAATAAATAAAGAGAGAAGGGTAAAGATCTAATTAAAAAATAAAAATAATACTTAGAGATGTAGACTCCTTTCCTTTAGATGGTGATTCTCTTTTCTTTTTCCTTCTTCCTGACGATTTTATTTAATTTGGGAATGACCTCTCGTGCTGAAGGGGTTAGTGGGGGAAGGGGGGGCAATATTTAACCCCCCTCGTTCGAAAAAAAAAGGAAAAAATCTCTTAAAACTAATAAAATCGTTCTGAGGTAGCATGAAGAAAAAAAAGTCAATAGTGCTGAAGGCCTTGATGCATTCTACCTCGTTCGCGGCTCTGCATCCCTCCCACGGCACTTCTTCGTGACTAGCATCGTATTCCACTGCTATTGTAACTCAGGGAAGCTAGAGGAGGTGGTAACTTTACGCCAAATAAGTGTGAAAGGAGCACTGTTTTTAGTCTGCATCTTATTCCTTGCTCTCAAACATTCCTTTGCTTTGAGACGCTGCCATTTCTCGCTTTTATCTGCTGCGTGGGAGGGCGTGCTCCTTTAAATGAATAATTTCTGGTGCAGGGGGAGAGGCAGGGAGGAAAGGGAGAGAGGTAGGGAGAGGATAGAAGTAGGGAGAGAACGAGAGAGGAAGGGTCATAGGGTGAGAGGTAGAGAGTCATGGAGAGAGGTAGGGGGACTGGAAGAGAGGAAGAGAGAGAGGAAGAGAGACATGGAGTGAGGAGGAGAGGCAGGGAGAGAGGTAGGGAGAGAGGGAGAGAGGTAGGGAGAGAGGGAGAGAGGTAGGGAAAGAGGGAGAGAGGCAGGGAGAAGAGGGTAGAGAAAGAGGTAGAGAGACATTTACAGGTGGGTAGGCAGGTAGAGGGGGTGAACAGGGGCAGGAAGAGAGAGAGAAAGAGAGAGAGAGAGAGATGAGGAGAGGTAGAGGGACAAAGAGAGACATGGAGGTGTGTGTGTGTGTGTGTGTGTGTGTGTGTGTGTGTGTGTGTGTGTGTGTGTGTGTGTGTGTGTGTGTGTGTGTGTGTGTGTGTGTGTGTGTGTGTGATCAAAGGAGGCCTTAAATCCTCCTACCATACCTCTCACCACCTCATAAAATTACCTAATCATTAAAACAAATATTGACAGTCTCTCTCTCTCTCTCTCTCTCTCTCTCTCTCTCTCTCTCTCTCTCTCTCTCTCTCTCAGAAAGACGAAGTGTAATATGCAAAATAAATCGCTGAGGAAAAGGAGGTGATTTGTTTGTGGCCACCCCTTGCGGGATTACGGCGTCTGGCAATAGACAGATATATAGACAGACAGACAGATAGATAAACAGGCAGACAGACAGATAGATTAGGTGCGTGGAGAAATAATATACTTAATTAACTTTAACTTGGCCTAAAATTGCCATCTGTCCATCTCGTATGCTGAAGTGTGGCTGATAATAAAATGTGGTGCTAATCACGAAGAAGTGCTGTGGAAAAAGTGTAGAGCCGTAGCACTGTGTCACTGAGCTACGTGGAGAGAGAGAGAGAGAGAGAGAGAGAGAGAGAGGAGGGAAGATAGGGGTCGGACTGGGAGGGATGAGAGGGCGGAGGAAGGGAAAGGGGAAGAGTAAAGGAAGGGAGAGAAGGGGGAGTGAAGGGAGATGAAGGAAGGGAGGGGAGAGGGAGGGGAGGGGAGGGGAGGGGAGGGGGGAGGAAGGGGAAGTCATGAGCCAAATGGACCTTATTTTCGGTCCTATAAAATGGTCATGTTGTTTCCTTGAGGTGACGTGTGACTCTCTCTCTCTCTCTCTCTCTCTCTCTCTCTCTCTCTCTCTCTCTCACCCCTACTAGGCACTCCGCCATGCACGCAGAAGTGAGAGAAGGAGAGGAAGATGAGAGATGGAAGCAATAATAATAATAATAATAATAATAATAATAAAGATAGAGAGATTAGGGTAAATAAGATGAGAGAGAGAGAGAGAGAGAGAGAGAGAGAGAGAGAGAGAATTTCATACTGTCTTGTTCAGATGCCTCACATTTTTCGCCACAGTAACTCAGCACACACACACACACACACACACACACACACACACAATACTAAACATACTCCATTGTTGTGAACGCAGAAATCTCCTATTCCTCTCTCTCCCTCTCTCTCTCCCTCTCTCTCTCTCTCTCTCTCTCTCTCTCTCTCTCTCTCTCTCTCTCTCTCTCTCTCTCTCTCTCACCGCCAGAGACGCAAAATGAAAGAGACAGGGCAAGCAGTGAACTTTTCAGGCCGATGACCCACTTATGAGAGTGGAATTGAGGTCAGGTTGTTGGGGAGAGGCAGCGACTTGTACTAGCTCTCCCCTCACCCCTCTCCCCTCACCCCACTCCCCTCACCCCTTCCCCTCACCTCTCTCCCCTCACCCGACTCCCCTCACCCCTTCCCCTCACCCCTTCCCTCTCACCCCTTTCCCCTCTCCCCTTCCCCTCACTCTTTCCCCACACCCCTCACCCCTTCCCCTCACCCCTCACCCCTACCCTCCCCCATTCCCCTCATACCTCCTCACCCCTTCCCTTTCTCCCTTTTCACCTCACTGTCACCTCTTACTTCCTTTCTTCTCTTTCCTGTCACCTCACCCCTTTCACTTACATCATCTCTCTCTCTCTCTCTCTCTCTCTCTCTCTCTCTCTCTCTCTCTCTCTCTCTCTCTCTCTCAGCAATATCCCTTCAGCAACAGTTCTTTCACCTTAACTTGGCCCAGATTTCAGTCTCTTAGTAACTCTCTCCCATCTCTTGTTGGCAGAAAAAGACAGTACTACGACTCTACATCCTTTACGGGCTTCTTCGTGACTAGCATCATATTCCAGAGTTAATATACTGCCACAGCTCAACATACGAGATGATTCGGTAGGGAGGTAGACAGCTGTTCCGACAGACGCGAGTTCGATCCGCGGCTAAAACTGAATTTCCTTAAGGCAGACTTTACTAATCTACCCTAAGACCCGCCGACATGTCATAAAAATACCCCCGCTAATACCAATACACCAGTCCAGTATGAGGCAGCCCTAGTATGTATTCAGTATGGACGGTGGGTGTTAGCGCCGAAGTGGTGACATGTGGAGGTGTGTGGTACATAGGAGGACTGTTGGACCTCAGGAAACGGGCTGCTAAAACTATGTCCAGAGTCGGGAAAATAATCGTCATATCCCTGTGCGACTTATCTTCGTCTCTCTTCTGTCTTTCCTGAGAGAGAGAGAGAGAGAGAGAGAGAGAGAGAGAGAGAGAGAGAGAGAGAGAGAGAGAGAGAGAGAGAGAGAGAGGGAAAACACTCCCATAAAACATGACAAAAGGGAACCAGTTGTTAGTCCAAGGAGCTACGTACGTCGCATTCTCTCTCTCTCTCTCTCTCTCTCTCTCTGCTACTGAAATGTTACCTTTCTGGATCAAGGTTATCGGAATGGGTTATCGGGTTATCGGGATGGGGTTATCAGGTTATCGGGCAGGAGTTATCGGGTCATCAGGAAGGCGTTATCGGGTTATCGGGAAGGAGTTATCGGGTTATCGGGAAGGAGTTATCGGGTTATCGGGAAGGAATTATCGAGTTATCAGGAAGGTGTTATCGGGTTATCGGGAAGGAGTTATCGGGTTATCAGGAAAGAGTTATCAGGTTATCGAGAGAGAGTTATCGGGTTATCGGGAAAGAGGTATCGGGTTATCGGGAAGGAGTTATAGGATTATCAGGTTATCGGGAGGGAGTTATCGGATCGGGAAGGCGGTCAGGAAGTAATCGGGAAGGAGATACCAGGTTATCGGAGGAGGATATTGATTTGGAAGTTATCGGTCAGGAGTTATCGGGTTATCGGGAAGTTCGGTGACCCAGAAAAGTGTGTTAAGTGACCTCCGTCGGCCCTGGCTCCCAAACAAGTGCTAATTAAGTGTCTAAGTTTGGCTTGAGTGACACTTTTTATATGAGGTGGGAAAGTGCAAGGTGAGGGTGTGGGTGAGGGGGGTGAGGGTGGGGTATGAGGGTGGGTGAGGGAGGGGATGTGGATATGGATGAGGGTGAGGGTGAGGGTGACGGTGGGGTGAGGGTGGGTATGGGTGGGAGTGAGGCTGGGTATGGGTGGATGTGGGTGAGGGTGGATGAATTACAGACAGAGTGGGAAGGGTGAGGGTGAGGATGGGGGTGGATGGGGGTGTGGGTGGGAGTGAAGATAGTGTATGGAGAGAGAGAGAGAGAGAGAGAGAGAGAGAGAAACAGACAGACAGACAGAGAAAGAAAGAAAGCTATGTGTATGAGTGTAGTGAGTGTGTAGGTGTGTCAGAATCCCCCCCCACCCAGGAGCCAACACCCTCCCCTCCCAATATATATATATAAATACATTCCCTCTCTCCCCATCCACTGCTCCACTACAACTCACTTAGATTTATGCAAGACGATTTTTACTTATAAGAGACCAAAGACAATACTACCAACACCATAACGAAAAAATATCAAAAGCAAGACATTATTATGATTATTATTATTATTATTATTAAACATCATCACTGTTTTTTCTTACAATAAAATGAAATGACACATAAATATCCAACAACCAATAACATCAATAGTAAAAGAAACTCATCAATAACATCAATAACATTACAAGAACAATAACAACACAACACAAAAACATCTCAATAACAAAAGAAAATCACAACTCTAACATGAACACCTGTCCTTTAGAATTAACAAGTGATAACAGAATATGGCCCGCTTGATTCACGCACACACACACACACACACACACACACACACACACACACACACACACACACACACACCATTAAACTTTCATCCACTCGAACTCCAATCAAAATCAGTAGCACAAAAATGTTTACCCGGATGCACCGGATAAAGAAGAGTGTGTGTGTGTGTGTGTGTGTGTGTGTGTGTGTGTGTGTGTGTGTGTGTGTGTGTGTGTGTGTGTGTGTGTGTGTGTGTGTGTGTGTGTTACGAGACTGAGGCCACAATCTCTCAAAAAATATCTCCAGAAGGAAACTGTCTCTTCCAAGATAATAATAAAACATACGGGAGTGAGTTTCAAAGGAAGAGAAGAGGAAGGAAAGCCCAAGAAATATATAGAGTGAGACTGATTTCTTCCACGATTCGAAGCTGGCTGTGTGTGTGAGAGACAGGAGATCGTAGGCAGGGGGAAAAATGAATTGAGAGAGGCTGTGAAAAGGCTGGCCCAAGATCGTGTGAAAAAGAAGGAAATTTCTATGTATTTATTTTGCATTCCGTAAAAACCCCTTTGCAGAATCAGCAGCTGTGGTTGTTGCATTCCCAGGCTCGTCTAAAAGTGAACCCAGTGGACTAAAGGCTGAAATTATCCTCCTGCAGTCCACCGTCCACCTGTTGATTGACTGATTGATAAGCTGATTTTTATTATTATTTTTTTTTTTATAACCAGGCAGAACCACCGCCCGATCATACCAGTGCCACCCCGTGAAGGCGCCCCTCTCCAGCCCCTGTGAAGAAAGAAAGGGTAACAAAAGACCAAACTCAGCCTAACCCACAATCAGCCTAAAGGAACAGATGTCACGAAGAGAAATGATGCGAGGTTTCCTGGGAACATCAAAGGCGAAGGAGATGCTTGTAGAGTGGGATGGAAGTGCTGTGTGTGTGTGTGTGTGTGTGTGTGTGTGTGTGTGTGTGTGTGTGTGTGTGTGTGTGTGTGTGTGTGTGTGTGTGTGTGTGTGTGTGTGTGTGTGTGAAGAGCAGAAATGTGGAATAGCTAAAACTTAATGGGTCTTGAGATCAACCTGAATTAAAAGGAAAATGGAGATGGACTTTGAATGCGCCATATTGTGTAGTTTTTTTGCTTGTTTTATGTGTACGACTCTGGACATAAACTTCACAGCCCGTTCCCAAGGCCCAGAAGTCTTATATGCCATACACCTCCACATGTCACCACTTCGGCGCTAACGCCCACCGTCCATACTGAATACATGCTAGGGCTGTCTCGTACAGGACTGGTGTACTGGTATTAGCGGGGGTGTTTTTACATGTTGGCGAACGGAGAGAGAGAGAGAGAGAGAGAGAGAGAGAGAGAGAGAGAGAGAGAGGGAATGTAAGTGGACATTAATATTTTCCTCTCTGCTTTTACGTGTGCTTAAGTGTGACTGTGAGTATTCGAGTGTGTGTGTGTGTGTGTGTGTGTGTGTGTGTGTGTGTGTGTGTGTGTGTGTGTGTGTGTGTGTGTGTGTGTGTGTGTGTGTGTGTGTGTGTCTGTGAATGAAGAAACCTACACCATGTATGTCTCACAGGTGTGCCAAGTCATAAGGGCGAAAGCAAGGTAAATCAAGGTGCGATTCTCTCCTTATTAGCAGGTAATGTGTAAAGACCACTACATTTCAGCATCATAAATTAACCACAACAATATACCCCGCAAAGCACACATAAATGGCTCGATCTCTGTCAGCCACGGGTGCAGGAGAGAGGCGCCTTCACGTGGTGGCACCGAGAATTATGTGCGGTGGAGCTACCAGGGTGTATAAACGTCCCTTAGCCCCCTACCTAACCCCCAAAAGGAGAAGGGTGGACTGCAGAAGGATGGTAATTTCATCCTGTAGTCTACTGGGTTTAGATGAGACTGTGGTTGCAACTTCTTCTCTGTTAAGCTTGGAAATAAAGAAGGCAATTTTTCTGTTCACGGGGAATTGAGGTGTATGAGAAACTTAGACAGATTTCCATTCAACCACTCATCCATCCTTAGCTCTGTGTCACCTTATAAGCAGCGTACGGGAACAGTAAGTTAGGATTTCTAGAGACTTATACAGGGGGGATTAATCTGTTACATAAATCCGGTTCATGATACAGCCCTACGTCCAGACAAAGTAAATCTGCTATTAATATTACCTTACGTGTGAAGAGAATGAGTAAGTGGATTCGTGTATAAACTCACTCCAGTGTTCCTTTTGAGGGTAAACATGCATTGAGAGCCAAGGTGATGATGGAAGAGAGACAGACAGACAGACAGACAGGCAGAGAGAGTTAAATCACACTAGACTTCTCCCACAATATAAATAAATAAATGAATGAATACTGCAAGCAATTTACAACCCATAAGTCAGGCGAAAATTATTAGGGAAGTCAGGAAATTGATCCAGGTGCATGCAGGTGAAGGAGTATCATCAACATCATCATCATCATCATCAACATCATCATCATCATTATCATCATCATCATAAAACTGAACTTCCCTTGTATTATTATCCATGATACAGTTTTCCTTTCATTTTTTGCCCTCAGGACCCCCACAAAACATACACACACACACGCACACATTCCCCCCACACACACATATCCCCCCACACACACATATCCCCCACACACACACATTCCTCAACACACACACATTCCCCCCCACACACTCACATCCCCCCCACTCCACACCCCACCCCACACACCCCAGCACAGCAGTTAGATGAAGCAATAAAGAGATAGGATCATGAGTGAAGGTGGCTATTAGGTAAGATGGTGGGCAAGGTTTACGTGTCAAGAAAGATATTATGTGGTGGGGGTGAGAGTAGGGACGATGGGAGATAGTGTGTAAGGATGTGAGGTCTTGCAGTTCTTAGCAAATGTACAGAGAAGATGTGTGGAGGAATATTTTAAGGAGCTGGAGAAGGGAGGGAAGGGGAGAGACGAGAAGGGAAGGGTTGAGAGTGAGGGGAGACAGCGAGAGGAAGATAAGAGATAGTGTGTGGAGATGTCGATCTTGTGGTTCTCGAGAATGTAGAGATAGAGATGAGTAGGGGAGGTAGGGAAGGGAGGGAAGGAGAAGGAGAAGAATGGTTGGGGAAGGAATCACCAGAGAACTAATAAGATGAGAGATGGTGTGTGAGGATGTAGATCTTCTAGCTCATATCAAATTTAGAAAAAAAAAGTAACTGGAAGAATTTTTTAAGAGGGTAGGGAAAGACACGATTACATTTTTTTTCTTATCATAAATTCAGTAAAAGCCAGTCCTATAAAACCTACTTTGAGGCGTAGGTGTCCAAGGGTAGACCAGTGTAGTTCAGAATATTGATGGGTAGATGGCCACTCTACTTCCCTTGATGGCGTTACCTGATCGAAAAGCCTCCAGTCACCTCTTGGGGATCGAGCCTACGACCATTAATCCGACCGGGGCATTCTAACCACTAAACCAACGACGAATATTTCTCCCCACATTTCATCGTTTTGCCTCCTGCATCCTTTACCTGTATGCCATAGTTCGTTTATTTTAACTTGGCGGAAATTTTCGTCCTTTGGCAGCATATTTCCAGTGATTATATACAACGATGCAGCGGCTTTACATCTTTCCTATAGCACCTCTTCGTGACTAGCACCATCACCTACGGCAGACCCTCGTTATAACGGCCTGATTTTGTGGGGGAAGGCAGGTTCGTTAAAGCACCCTCGCTATAACGGACTAATCTGGGAGAAGCCAGTTCGTTATAGCCGATAGTTCGTTATGTGTATTGCTAATCTCTTATTAACAACTCAGCATTTAAGATGGAGAGATGCCAATTTTAGCACTTCTTCGTGACCAGCACCATCTTCTATAGTAGACCCTCTCTATAACGGACTAATCTGAGGGGAAGCCGGGTTCGTTATAGCCGATAGTTCGTTATATGTACTGCTGATTTCTTGTGTACGATTCAACATTTGAGACAGAAAGATGCTGATTTTACGACAAGTTAAGGTGAACAGGGTATAGTTTTGCATCTCCGTTTACACCTGTTATCTTTGCTGTTCATAACCTGCCTGTTTGTTTACTGTTCCAGCCACGGTTTAGCATCATCGTTATCGCGAAAAGTTGGCCGAATTTTGGTTTATATTTTGGCTGGTGGGAAGGGTTGAAAATTTTGATGTGGATGTTAAGTATTTCGCTATGATGGCGTTTTTTATATGTTTTTTTCTTATATATTTTGGCTGAGGTATAAAATTTTGGCACTGGAGTTAAGTATTTCATCTCGATGCCTTTTTCTCTGTTTCTTGCTTGTTACCTCTGGACGATTCTATAAAGCTCAGGAGAGACTTCTGAAACTGGAGATATTATACCCTTTTCACTCTAACTTGGCCTAAAATTGCCGTCTCTCCATCTTGAATGTTGAGCAGTAACGATAGATTAACACCACAATATGATGCTAGAAAGAACTGCTATGGAAGGGATGTAGAGTCTTAGTAATGTCTCTTTCCACAATTGAGCTACGTGAAATAAGCTGCAAAAGGACGAAAATTTGGGCCAAGTTGTGGTGCAAAGAGTATAGTTATGGTCTTACTTAACCCTTTCATTACGAGACATCCTCCTGAACATGAAATAAATAAATAAATACATCACTAAAATGAAAAGTTTAAAGGGAAGAAATTACAAGTTTATGGCGTCCTCCCCAGGTGTAAATTTTCTCAGGTTAATTATCCTCAATCTCAGGTGAATAAAATCACCTGGTGGAATAGAATACTAGAGTTGTCCTTGCCATGAGTGGGTTAATTCTGGCCAACACCTGCTTCCCTATTAGCGGCGTCAATTTCCGTGAGGAGTGCCAACTATTGATTTAGCCAAGGTTGACGTTCGGCTGGTGTGTGTGTGTGTGTGTGTGTGTGTGTGTGTGTGTGTGTGTGTGTGTGTGTGTGTGTGTGTGTGTGTGTGTGTGTGTGTGTTTCCGCTTATCTAATGCATGGATATATTTGTGTGGAAGTGTGTTGGCATGTGTGTGTGTGTGTGTGTGTGTGTGTGTGTGTGTGTGTGTGTGTGTGTGTGTGTGTGTGTTTCTGCTTATCTAATGCATGGATATATTTGTGTGGAAGTGTGTTGGCGTGTGTGTGTGTGTGTGTGTGTGTGTGTGTGTGTGTGTGTGTGTGTGTGTGTGTGTGTGTGTGTGTGTGTGTGTGTGTGTGTGTGTGTTCATTTACATTCACTAGTATACTCTCACCAACACTACAACTGCGACTCACACACACACACTCATATTCACTCGCACACACGCACTCTCACACTCATATTCACTCACACACACGCACTCACACACTCATTCTTACCAACACAACCACTCACTCTCACTCTTTCTCACTCAGTACCGTGATCTGTAAGCAAGTCATGTTATAGGATGCCCGATTTCTCTCTCTCTCTCTCTCTCTCTCTCTCTCTCTCTCTCTCTCTCTCTCTCTCTCTCTCTCTCTCTCAACTTATTAAATTTCTGGCAGCTACGTGACAGAAAAGAACAATACTACGGCTCTACACCCTTTCCATAGCACTTCTTCGTGACTAGCACCATATTCTAGCGTTCATCTATTGTTACAGCTCAGCATTCAAGATGGAGAGATAGCAATTTTAGGCCAGGTTAGAGTGAAAAGAGTATAATCATATTTACCATCAATTCCTGTATCATTTCTTCTTTTTTATATATCCACGCCACTGACTTACCCACATCCATCTCTGCTACACCCTTCTACACCTACACCCACTTAGAATCCACTCTAGTGTTTGTAGCTATCTAACTTATATATCTATCCATCTAACCCACTTACACTTACACTCACATCCACTTATACCCACCTACAATAACAACGTTAGCCTCTGTATCTAACTAGCTAACTAACTATTCCACTTGCACCTCCACCTACACCCACCCACACCCACTACCTATACCCACCCACACCCACTACCTACACCCACCCACACCCACTACCTACACCTACCCACACCCACATACGCCCACCAACATTACTAACCCTGTGCCACTAACCTCAATGTCAATTTCTCTACCATCAGTACCAGCAATAAACTCACCTGGTCATCTAACCCACCTGTAATTAAAGCTACTCTCTCTCTCTCTCTCTCTCTCTCTCTCTCTCTCTCTCTCTCTCTCTCTCTACCTGTATCAACCTTGTAATTAACTTCAACACCTGCTTCTCTACCTTTCACACTAATATTCTACTCATCTACACCTCAATCATCACACCTGCCCTTTCTCCTTCTTATCGTCACCTGAGCTCTGGCTTCTCGATCCCTAGCATCCTTTGTACTTAACCACCTCCCTATCCCCCATACCTATAAGTCACCCACCCACCTACACTCCACCCACTTTCACCTACACTGCACCCACCTACATTTACATCCCGAGCTACACATTCTGCCTTTGTACCTAACCTTGTACCTATAATATTCTTGCATCTAGGCATCTGTCTCAAACTATTGTGTCTGCATCTCCTTCTACCATACCTCTAACCCACCCACCACACCTCTAACTCACCCACCTGCACCTCTAACTCACCCACCTGCGCCTCTAACCCACCCACCTCACGTCTAACCCACCCACCATACCTCGAACCCACCCACCTGCACCTCTAACTCACCCACCTGCACCTCTAATTCACCCACCTGCACCTCATACCACCTGCAACCCCACCCACCCACCCACCCGTCAGCTGCCCACCGCCCAAAAAATAGAGGGGTTGGTTTGATCTATTTCTGAGGGCGGGTGTGTTTTATTGGCTGCCTTGCCTTGGCTCTTACTCCCTCGCTCCGGTCACCCTTTTCCTCAATACTATTTCTACCTCACCCTCCACCTACCTACCTACCTGCTTCCCTCTCTCATCCATACCTACCTCCCTTTCCTTTCTATTCATTACCTATCCCTTTCTCTTCACCCTTCATCTTTCCTCTCCCTTCTTTCTCAGTGTTATTTCCTACCTCACCCTTCACCTACCTAACCTACCTACCTACCTACCTACCTCACCCTCCGCTTACCTCCCTTCCCTTCCTTCCCTTCCCCTTCCTTCCCCACTTCCCTTCATCTTCCTATCCCTTCTCTTTTCCTTGATCACCCTTCTTGTGTGGCAGGGTAATGATTGTGGTGATGGTGATGAGTGTAATGAGTGACTGTGGTGTTGATAGTAGCTGTGGTGGTGGTGGTAGTATGTGGTGACGGTGGTAATTATGTGGTGATGGGTGATAAGAGTGTGATAAGTTATGACAGTGGTAGTGATGGTAATGATGATGTGATGAGGGTAGACAGTGATGGTAGTGATGATTGGGAAAGTGAATGTTATGACTGATTGTGGTGGTGATGGTGACTCGTGTGATGTGACAGTGATGAAAATAGCAGTAGTAGTAGTAGTAGTAGTAGTAGTAGTAGTAGTAGTGGTGGTGGTGGTGGTGGTGGTGGTGGTAGTAGTAGCAGTAACAGTGGTAGTAGGGGTGGTGGTGATAGTATGTGGTGATGGCTGGTACAAAGGGGGTGTTATGAGTGTTATGACTGATAGTGGTGGTGATGAGCTGTCTGATGTGATGAATAGCCTTTCTCCTAGCCAACACTCCCTCCGTCATTGTGGTTGTGGTGGTGGTGGTGGTGGTGGTGGTGGTGATTTTTATACTCTGGTCGTATTTTCTTTTGCAGAGAGAGAGAGAGAGAGAGAGAGAGAGTGTGTGTGTGTGTGTGTGTGTGTGTGTGTGTGTGTGTGTGTGTGTGTGTGTGTGTGTGTGTGTGTGTGTGTGTGTGTGTGTGTGTGTGTGTGTTAACAAAATAAACACTCTTTACCTGATATTAACCAAACTGCTTCTCACTTCCCTCAACTGGTTAATATTTTAAACTGAGAGAGGCTTGGTATGTTTCCCTGCCCTAATATTTCACCTCTTCTGCGTATCACTTTCCTCTGCTGGCTAATATTCCTAAGCTGAGAGAGGCTTGGTATGTTTCTCTGCCCTAACATTTCACCTCTTCTGTTTCTCACTCCTCTGCTGGTTAATATTCCTAAGCTGAGAGAGGCTTGGTATGTTTCTCTGCCCACAGATGATTCTCTCTGATATGATGCGTCAGGGGGGACATAATTAAAGGTGTAGCAGGTGCGGTAGAATTGTAAACGAACTTCTGTGCCTCACTGTATGCGGTGGCTGTGACTGTGGCCGAGAGAATTTGTACTGTCAAAAGTTATACCCTACTCTCTCTCTCTCTCTCTCTCTCTCTCTCTCTCTCTCTCTCTCTCTCTCATTTTCTCTCTCTCTCTCTCACCCAGTGTACCCATATAGTCCTTGAGAATGTCGAAACACCATTAATTTTAATCTATCTTTTCAACTTCTCTTTTCCTGCTTTCTTTCCCCTTTTTCTCTTTTCCTGCCTCTCTGTTAATATTCCTTCCTCTCCTCTCTCCTCTTTTCCTTATTCCTTCCTCTCCTCTTTTCCTTATTCCTTTCTCTTCTCTCTCCTCTTTTCCTTATTCCTTCCTCTCCTCTTTTCCTCATTCCTTCCTCTTCTCTCTCCTCTTTTCCTCATTCCTTCCTCTCCTCCCTCCTCTTTTCCTTATTCCTTCCTCTCCTCTCTCTCCTCTTTTCCTCATTCCTTCCTCTCCTCTCTCTTCGTTTCCTTATTTTTTTCCTCTCCTCTCTCCTCTTTTCCATATTCCTTCCTCTCCTCTCTCCTCTTTTCCTTATTCCTTCCTCTTCTCTCTCCTCTTTTCTTTATTCCTTCCTCTCCTCTCTCTTCTTTTCCTTATTCCTTCCTCTCCTCCCTCCTCTTTTCCTTATTCCTTCCTCTTCTCTCTCCTCTTTTCCTTACTTTTTTCCTCTCCTCTCTCCTCTTTTCCATATTCCTTCCTCTCCTCCCTCCTCTTTTCTTATTCTTTCCTCTTCTCCCTCCTCTTTTCCTTACTTATTTCTCTGCTCTCTCCTCTCTTCTTATTTTTTCCTCTTTTCTCTCCTCTTTTCCTTACTTCCTCCTCTCCTCTCTTTTCTTGCCCTTCTTCTTTTTCTATAATTGTTTTTATTCTTCCTGCTTTTTCTTCTCTTCTTATTAATGTCTTTTCCTTCCTTCCTTCCTCCTTTTCGCATCTGTGTTTCTCTCCTACTTTCTCTCCTTCCATCCTTCCTTCCTTCCTTCCCTCCCTTCTTTCCTTCACTCATTCATTCATTCAGTCATTTATTTATTAATTCATTTTCGCCCTTCCTTCCTCCTGCCTTCTTCCTTCCTTCCTTCTTTCCTCCTATCTTCTTCCTTCCTTACTTTCTTCCCTCCTTCCTTCCTTCCTTCCTTCCTTCCCTCCTTCCTTCCTTCCCTCCTTCCTTCCTCCTTTCCTCTTTTCAAACACAGCAAGGAATAAAATCGGTGACTAATGTACACCTTGAATTTCTGTTAATATCTCACAGCGCCACACCACTCTGACTCCCGCTACGATATATTGCCCCACACACACACACACACACACACACACACACACACACACACACACACTATTCTATTTATCAGTTTCATCTATCTATCCAGTTCCTTACCTATGCACCTTTCTATATATACCGGGCACATATATATATATCCATTTCTTAAAACGTAAAAGGAGTTCTCTCTCTCTCTGTCTCTCACTCTCTCAAAATTCCAATATTTCCATCTTCATCTCCTCCCCAAAAATGTCCCAAATTATTCATCTCCCCAAAATTTGTAATACTTTCACTTTCATTTCCCCCCAGAATATTAATATTTTACCTGCGTCAAGAGAACAGGGTTTATCTTAGCTGAAAAAAATCGTCTGGTGATATCCTAAATTCAACAGCAAAAGGAAAGGTGTTACGTAAGAGATAGGAGAAGCAGGAGACCAACCCCACCCACCCATCCATCCATCCACCCATCCACACTTCCATCCACCCACCCATCCACCCATCCATCCTTCCATCCACCTATCCATCCACCCACCCATCCACCCACCCACCCACCCACCCATCCATCCACCCACCCACCCATCCACCCACCCATCCATCCACCCACCCATCCACCCATCCACACTTCCATCCACCCATCCATCAAGCCACCCACCCACCCACCCATCCATCCACCCAATCGTCCTTGGCAGTCAGGAAGGGTTTGCATAATTTTAAAGCGACCTCTCCTTGTCACAACCAGCCTATTGTGTGTGGTTATCGATGAAAGAGAGGAGGAGGAGGAGGAGGAGGAGGAGGAGAAGGAGGAGGAGGAGGAGGAGGAGGAGGAGGAGGAGACAGGAAAGCAAGAAAGGAATGTCCAAAAATGTCTCTTCAATTTTAGCACTGTTTCCACTCCTCACTTGATGATGATGATGATGATGATGATGATGATGATGATGATGAGGATGAGGAGGAGGAGGAGGAGGAGGAGGAGGAGTGTAGGAGGGAAGAAGGAGTAAGAGGAAGAGTTAATTTGGCCCTTCAGTTTTAAACACCGTCTTCACAAATCCCAAGGATGATGATGATGATGATGATGATGATAATGATGGTGATGATGACGATGATGGTGATGATGACGATAATGGTGGTGGTGGTAGTGGTGGTGGTGGTGGTGGTGGTGGTGGTGATGATAATGAAAATAATGATGATAATAATGATAATGACGATGATAATGAACTTCTTATCACCTGTCCTTCATACCTGACTCACCTTGACCTTGACCTTGACTCTTTCGCAATTTAAGGTCATTTATTCTTACTTTTATTTACCGATGAATTATTTCCCTCTCACTTTTAATATTATTTTTTTCTTTAGTTTTTGCACATTATCCCAGGAATATTTCTGTACTGTAGGAATTTTAGTTCAGGAATTATCAGGGGAAATGTACACACACTTTCTCTGGCTTGTGTGTACCAGAGTAGCACACACACACACACACACACACACACACACACACACACACACACACACACACACACACTAGCACAACACACACACACACACACACACACACACACACACACACACTGTCCATGTATATATCAGCTTGGTCGTATCAAAAAATATGGAGGAATATATTTCAGTACAAAAAAGAGAGAGATGGAAAGAAATGGAAGTGGAGAGAGAGAGAGAGAGAGAGAGAGAGAGAGAGAGAGAGAGAGAGAATTCAGGGATAGAAAATGAAAAGAGGATTAAGGAGGAAAGAAATGGAGCGAGTATAAATGGAAATCGAGAGAGAGAGAGTTAAATATGACACCTTATGACACCACCACCTGTGAGGGATTATAGCCTCACGCCAGTCCCTTCCTGTCATAATAGTCATTAGCTCTCTCTCTCTCTCTCTCTCTCTCTCTCTCTCTCTCTCTCTCTCTCTCTCTCTCAAGGCTAGAGTAGGTCGTGGTGAGATGTTGACCTTGATACTGATGACGTGCCAATGAGCAGCAGAAGAGAGAGAGAGAGAGAGAGAGAGAAAAAAAAAAGAAAGAGAGAGAGAGAGAAAAGGAATATTTATTAATGAAAATTTTAAAGTCTTTCCCCCTCTCTCTCTATCTGTCTATCTCTTTATCTATCTATCTATCTCATTCTCGTATTTCCCGAGTCTGTCTCTCTTCTCCTTTCTCTCTCTTTTATCATCCCTCCTCTTTCTCCTTCTCTCCACTCACTCACTCTCTCTCTCTCTCTCTCTCTCTCTCTCTCTCTCTCTCTCTCTCTCTCCCTCTCTCTCTCTCTGGTCTTTCCCGACTCTATCCCCCTCTCCTCATCTCTCTCTTTTAGTTTCCTTCCTCTCTCTCTCTCTCTCTCTCTCTCTCTCTCTCTCTCTCTCTCTCTCTCTCTCTCCTCCTTCTTCTTCTTCTTCTTCTTCTTCTTCTTCTTCCCAAACTCTGTCCCCTTCTCCTCCTCCCTGTCTTCTAGCTTCCTTCCTCTCTCTCTCTCTCTCTCTCTCTCTCTCTCTCTCTCTCTCTCTCTCACACACACACACAAGGCCGGTACTTAACCCTTTAACTCCCACCATAACCGCTTTATTTCGGCACACAGCGCCAAAAATGCAACCCCTTCTCTACGATTACGCGTTTCTTTCAAGCTTCCTATACTCCGTTCACTTTAAACTGGCGTGAAATTGACACTGCTCTAGTCTAAATGCTGAGCTATGGCTAGATATTAACGCTGGAATACGTTGCTAGTCACGAAGAAGTGCTGTGGAAAGGATGTAGAGCCGCAGTATTGTCTTGTTTCTGAGCTGCATCAATAGGTTAACAATAGAATATGATGCTAGTCACGAGGAAGTGCTGTGGAAAGGATGTAGAGCCGTAGTATTGTCGTATTCTGCTACTGAACTGAAAAAAGAGATTAGGAATAGAATATGATGCTAGTCACGAAGAAGTGCTATGGACAGGATATAGAGCAGTAGTATTGTCTTTTTCTGTCACTGAATTATAACGTGAGAGGAATTACAGAATATGATACTAGTCACGAAGAAGTGCTATGGAAAGGATATATAACTGTAATTTTTTTTTTACCACTGAGCGAAAGAAAACGGGCTTCAAAAAATTAAAAAAAAAAAAATGTTTTTGCCAATTTGAAGAGAGATGTACGATGGTTTAACATCCTTTCTTAACACTTCTTCGTGACTAGCATCGTATTCTAGTGTCGAGGTCTTGTTATAAGTGAGAGTTCAAGTAACCGAGAAGTGTAAAGTGTGGGGAAACTTATGCCTTGATTCGTTTAAGTAGGTGTAACATTGTCAGCGTTTCACCACCACTACTACCAATATCTCCAACACCATCACCACTACCACAACCACCACCACCACTACCACAACCACCACCACCACTACTACCACCACCACCACT
>NC_136992.1:902500-915000 GCF_032717465.1 Coenobita brevimanus | reverse complement strand
GTTGGTGAAGGGATTGGTTGATGTGGTGGTGGTGTCAGTCGTGGTGGTGGCGTTGGTGGTGGTGGAGATAGTGGTTGTGGTTGTGGTGGTGGTGGTGCAAGTGTGGTGGAGCAAGGCTGGACCTCTGCCTAGAAAAGCCTACCGTTAGAGGTGAAGGTGCCTTATGTGCAGTCCACACACGCGCGCACACACACACACACACACACACACACACACACACACACACACACACACAGGAACGTGATAGTCCAATTAGACATACGTTAACGAGGGGACAACGCATAAAAGCGAACTTAAAACACACACACACACACACACACACATTGCTCTTTTTAGTTTGTAGGTCGCGGTAGGCTTGTGAGAGAGAGAGAGAGAGAGAGAGAGAGAGAGCAGGGTGTAAAACTGTGGGCAGACCTAGTTAGGGTGAGTGACAGAGCTGAGATGAGGAACGATAATGAGGGGAGCAGTCATTAGGAAAACACAGAGGCGCCAAGGGGGTAAGGAGAACACTAGAATAGGATGAGTCGGTCGCTGAGTGAGTATAAGTACGTATCTGGTATTAGGTATTAGGGGGTAAGGTAGGGCCGGGAGTCAACAGGAGAGAGGTGGAAAGAACATAAGAACAGGATGAATGGGTTACGGAGAAAGTATAAGTTGGTATCTGGTATGAGGTATTAGGGAAGAGCCAGGAGTAAACAGGGGAATGAAAAGTAGAAGGTGGTAGGTATCAGGGGATAGGAGAGAGAGGTATGAAGTAACAGGAGAGAGAGTTAAAAACTGATGTAGGCTGGTGAGTGAGAGAGGAGAAATGGAGGATGTAAGTAACTGGTATCAGGTATTAGGTAGAAGGGTAGAGATGGAATGGAAGGAGAGAAGGATGTGGAAGGGAAAGAGGGGAAAGACTAAAGTGAAATGAGAGGAAATGAATACAAGAGGAGATGAGGGTGAGTAAGGGCAGGTGGAACAGAGAAATGACGTATAGGAAGCAGATGGGAGGGAAGGAAGGAATAAAGACAGAAAGGAAAAAGGAAATGAATGAAAATATAGGAAGAGACTAAGTATAATGAAAGATACGAGAGAGAGAGAGAGAGAGAGAGAGAGAGAGAGAGAGAGAGAGAGAGAGAGAGAGCAATATGTAGAAAAAGCAATTAAAAAAAATGCTAAATAATGAACAGAAAGAAAATAAAGACAAAGAGTTGGAATTAAAGAGGAGAATAAAGTGTTAAGTGTGACGTAAGGAGAAAGAAAATAACAAGAAAGGGATTAAGATGAGAGGGGTGGATAAGCGTGTAGAAGCAGAGGAAGAAAAATGAAGAAAGGAGAAGATGATGGAGGGATGACTAAGGATGGGATGTAGGGAAGGAGTGAGACTGGAAGGAAGGGAAGACAGGGGTGAAGAAAGGAGAAAGAAAAAGGAAAGGGAGGTGAAACGGGAAACACAGAAAGAGAGAAACGGAGAGAACAGGTGAGAGACGACTACAAGGAAAAAAGATATAGGAAGAAAGCAAGTGAAGAGAGAGATGACGGAAAGGAAAAAACAGAACTAGGAAAAGAGGCAAGAGAGGACGAGAAAGGAGAAGAAAAGAGAGAAGGAAAAAGGAGGAAGGAAGGGAGGAAGAATACGGGAACGAAAGAAGGAAAAGGGCAATGAAAAGAAACGAGAAGGGAAAAGGGCAAAGAGGGACAGGGATTGCGAAAAAGGGAGAAAAAGAAAAAGACAGGAAGAGAAAGAAAAAGACAGGAAGAAAAAAAAAGACAGGAAGAAAAAAAAAGACAGGAAGAAAAAAAAGACAGGAAGGAAAAAAAAGACAGGAAGAAAAAAAAGACAGGAAGAAAAAAAAGACAGGAAGAAAAAAAAGACAGGAAGAGAAAGAAAAAGACAGGAAGAAAAAAAAGACAGGAAGAAAAAAAAGACAGGAAAAAAAAGACAGGAAAAAAAAAGACAGGAAGAGAAAGAAAAAGACAGGAAGAAAAAAAAGACAGGATAAAAAAAAGACAGGAAGAAAAAAAAGACAGGAAGAAAAAAAAGACAGGAAGAAAAAAAGACAGGAAGAAAAAAAGACAGGAAGAAAAAAAGACAGGAAGAAAAAAAGACAGGAAGAAAAAAAAGACAGGAAGAAAAAAAAGACAGGAAGAAAAAAAAGACAGGAAGAAAAAAAAGACAGGAAGAAAAAAAAAGACAGGAAGAAAAAAAAGACAGGAAGAAAAAAAAAGACAGGAAGAAAAAAAGACAGGAAGAAAAAAAACAGGAAGAAAAAAACAGGAAGAAAAAAAAAGACAGGAAGAAAAAAAAGACAGGAAGAAAAAAAAGACAGGAAGAAAAAAGACAGGAAGAAAAAAGACAGGAAGAATAAGAAAAAGACAGGAAGAGAAAAAAAAGACAGGAAGAAAAAAAAGACAGGAAGAAAAAAAAAGACAGGAAGAAAAAAAAGACAGGAAGAAAAAAAAGACAAAAAAAAAGACAGGAAGAAAAAAAAAGACAGGAAGAAAAAAAAGACAGACAGGATGAAAAAGAAAATGACAGGGTAAGGAACCTAAGAAAAGGGAGAAAAGAGGCTGACTATAGTAGACTCTTAAGCCCAAATCTATGCAGCTCGAGTGGGTGAACAGAAGGGGATGAAAAGGGGAATTGAAGGGGAGGTCGAAGGAAGGGAGAGAAGAGATTGGCAGGGAGGACATGGATTTCAAGGGGGGAGAAGGATGATGCAAAGGACATTAAATAAATCGATAGAAGCAGAGAAAGGGAGGAAGAGGAGGAGGAGGAAGAGGAGGAGGAGAAAGTACTTACAGAGTTGAAAAAAATGGAAAAAAGGAAACAAATGGAAGGAAAAGGAAAGCTGGAAGTTAGAGTGATAGAGCTGAGACGTGGGAGGAAAGAAATGATGCAAAGAAAAATAAAAAAGAAAATAAAAGCAGGGAAGGAGATGAGGAGGCTACGAAAGTGGAGATAGAGTTGAAAAAATGGTGAAGAGAAGACAGATGGAGGGGGAAGAGGAGAAGGAAGTAGGAGAGCTGAAACGGAGGAAGAAACAGATGATGCAAGGGTAAAGGAAACATGTAAGAAAGGACAGAGAGGAGAAGAGGATAGATGGAAGCCAGAGAGATGAGACGTAGGAAGAGAAGATGATGGAGGTAGGAGAAATTAAGTGTATGAAGCGACTGATGCAATGAAGATAAAAATAATATCAGACAGAGAGAGAGGAGGAAGAGGGTGACTGAGTGCATCTACAAAGGGAAAAAAAATGTCTTAGGCGTGAACAGATGGAAGGGAAACAACAAAATGGGCTGGGAGTTAATGGATGTGCCAATCTAGGGGTCGAGATAACAGGTAACGGGGCGACACCTGGCAGCCCCCACTACCTGTGTAAACAAAGGCGCTCTCTCAGTCCTCCTCCCACCACCACCACAACCAACAACAAACATGGCCGCCGTAAACAAGAGGCTCGAAGTGAAGGGGTGTAAGTATAATGGGGTGTAAATATCCAGTCTAAAGAGGTGTAAATATCCAGCCTAAGGTGTAAATATCCAGTCTATGGGGTGTAAATATCCAGTCTAAAGGGGGTGTAAATATCCAGTCCAAAGGGGTGTAAATATCCAGTCTAAGGTGTAAATATCCAGTCTAAAGGGGGTGTAAATATCCAGTCCAAAGGGGTGTAAATATCCAGTCTATAGGGTGTAAATAGCCAGTCTATAGGGTGTAAATATCCAGTCTAAATATTCAGTCTGTCTCGTAAAATTATCTCACTCCTTCAACATCTATGAAAAGTCTTCCAGAAAGTTTGATACAATCTTTAAGAACAAAGGGAGGGGGAAGAAAAACGGAAAGAGGAAAGGGAAAGAAAAGGAACGAAGAAGAAAAGGGAAGGGAAAGAAAATCAACGGAAAAGAAAAAAAGGGTAGAAGAGAAACAATGAAAAAATGAAAGGAAGAGGAGAAAAGAAAAAATGAAACAGGAAAGACAATCAATGAAAAAAAGAAAAAACTAAATAAAGACAAAACAAAACAGAAATAAAAAGAAATGCAGGAAACAGTCGCAACTTTGACTGAGGCACCACTTTCCAGATGTGGTTTAAACCGTGACGCATAAAGCCCACAGATCATACACTAACACATGCTACTAAGCGATTGACTCTGTTTATTACACCTTGTCATCCTCTTCTGTGCTACTTAAATCATTCTAATGTCACCATATTCTGACAAAATAATGTTCAGAACGAAATTAGCCAGCTGTATCCAGAACAAGAGGAGAATTGCTCTGGGACCTGCGGCGAGGCTCTTTTGACTTAAATTAATCACATTTACTAAAGTTCTCGCTAAATGGCGCCACCTCAGGTTTCAGTTGATGGCAGATTTGGATTCTCCATGTCAAATTACCTTATATGGAATCACTTTTACGTCTCCAAAGCCCTCCTTTTACCAAATTCGCCAGAAGCAGAAGAAAAAGAAGAAGAACGCAGATCACTCATTGACCTGCTGACTACTACCGCAGGTAAAAAGAATAAATCAGTAAGGAAGAGGTGATAGGGAACTTCCTTTGTCGCGAGGACTAGACACCGTGTTTTCTTATCGAAGCATCTTGCAGGGATGCCTATCATCTTAGCATCCTTATAAGAGAACAAGGCGAGCAAGAGGTTTAAAGGAAGAAGCTGCAGTTTAAATAAGGTTTTGCGACAAGACAGAGAAAGATATGCTTGAGGAAAGGTGCGCTAAGGAACCTCCAGTCACGATGATATGTCACCAGGAGGAAGCAGTTTAGGTGTAAAAAGCATGAAGCAGTTAAGTGTGTCAGAAGGAAGGGGATGAGGGATATAAAGCTGAAGCGAGAGGCGACGTCCAGACAAAGATGGAAGCCTCATACCGTCTTATATATCCTGTTTTCTTAGTTTTTGCCCAGGAGAAACTCAAAAGCGACGTCCATCATCCATTTACTCCTTGCGTCGTCTTGCATGACCCTCGTGGACTGCAGGCTGAGTTTCCCTTCTCCTGCAGTCTCTACGGAATACAGGGAGGACTTGAGGGACGTCTCCTGCCCGGCTATATCAGTGCCACCACGGGAAGGCGTCTCCAGAATCTATGTCTTGTTCTTGTGATTACCTGAAGATTTTAGTAAGAAAAGACTAACACTCGAGGACTGAGTATTTCTGGGCTTGGTTGGTTGTGCACTCTCTCTCTCTCTCTCTCCCTCGCTCTCTCTCTCTCTCTTTCTCTCTCTCTCTCTCTCTCTATCTATCTATCTATCTATCTCTCTCTCTCTCTAACCTTCAATCTTTTTTATGGTCTGCTAGATCACTTGCAAACTCGCTTCATCGTTCATCCATTACTCTCTCTCTCTCTCTCTCTCTCTCTCTCTCTCTCTCTCTCTCTGTCCTTGCCTATTTTCCGACTTCCGCATTCTCCCCCCACTACCACCCTCCCTAAACATAGCCTTACCCTTCCCTCCCCCCTCTCTCTTTCCCCTCCCTCCTTCCTTTCCTCCCGTTCTTCCCTTCAACAACCCTTCCTTCCTTTTTGAGACCTTTGTCATTATTTTCCTTCCTTCTGTTTTATTTTCCTCTGCTTCCTTCACATCTTTCCTTTCTGCCCCATTTCCTTCCTTCCCTTCCATTCTCTTCTATCCTTCTCCCTTCCTCTCCTTCCCTTTTCCTTCCTCTCTCCTCTTTTTCCCTTCTTTCCCTTTCATTCTTTTCTATCCTTCTCCCTTCCTTTCCTTCCCTTTTCCTTCCTTTCTCCTCTTTTTCCCTTCCTTCCCTTCCATTATCTATTCTTCTCCCTTCCTTTCCTTCCTTTTTCCTTCCTTTCTGCCTCTTTTCCTTCCTTCTCTTAGATTCTCTTCTATCCTTCTCCCTTCCTCTCCTTCCCTGTTCCTTCCCTTCTCCTATTTCTCCTTCCTTCCCTTTCATTCTCTTCTATCCTTCTCCCTTCCTCTCCTTCCCTATTCCTTCCCTTCTCCTATTTCTCCTTCCCTCCCTTCTGCAGAGGGATAGTTCGCCCATAGCTGTTCTGTTCAGTGGCGTGATTTACTTTACACATAAGAATAAGACAGTGACACTAAGGACACGCCTCTCCTCAGCCCACGAAACCTTGCTCCTTAATTTGTCAAGAGGAAAAACGCGGGAAGGAACACAACGATATATGGAAAAAAAGTAGCATGGAATTTACACAGGAATGGACGAAAAGAAAAAATACGACACGAAATAAATAAATAAATAATAGTAATGATTCAACTTTGACTTTATTTGGCGTGACAGATTTAATGACAAAATAATATCCTATCTTTTTTTTTTACATATACACAAGTAGATATACACACAAGAGATCTATTATGTACCACGATAGATAAATTTATGAAGTGTATTTATTGTACGGGACCCAAGACTCAGCAATCGTCATTCACTCGGTTACCAAGCTCATTTTTAAAGCTCTCAAGTGAGCTGGATGGGACTATACGTACATTTAAGAAGCTCACCCCACTCCATCACTTCTCTATTCCCAAACACGTGTGCACCTGCTTAGTTTTGTTTTTGTTTTTTAAGTAATTTTCTGTTTTAAATCTGTCTGTGAGAGTTCTGTCGTAGTCCAACGTGTGTATGTTTAATAATTCTATCTTCTGTCTTCGTGATTTCTCCCACCATTCTTTTCAGTCTTTTTCTTTCCTTATTTTTCCTATCCTTTTCGCCGTCTTTCTCGTCTCTCTCCCCTTATTTATCTTATTTATGGTCTTTCTTTCCTGTCTCTCCTTGTCGCTGTCTCCTGTCTCTCACTCCCATCTCTCCTTTTTTCTCTCCTATCCCTCTTTACCTTCGTCTCTCTCCATCAATATGCAGCGTCTTTTATCATTCTCTCTCTCTCTCTCTCTCTCTCTCTCTCCCACCTTACCCTTTCGTCCTCTACTGCCCTTCCCTCCCCCCTCCCCCTCTCCCCTTCAGTACCCAGCCTCCCCCTCTTCCCTCCCCCCTCCCCTCTTCTTACCTACCCCCTACTGGCACGTAAAATATATTGTCTAAAAGGATATATATAACTGGGTGACTCAGAGCGCTCCACATCACAACTTACCTCCCTCACCCACACCCTCACCCACACCCATACCCACACCCTCACCATCACCCACACTAACATACTCATCCACACCCACACTAACTTACCCACACCAACACCCCCACACTCACCCATATCCACACTCTCACCATACCCACACCCACACCCTCACTCACACCCATACCCCCACCATCACCCACATACACCCCTTCACCCACATACACCCACACCATCACCCTCCCCCTCACCCCCGTACACCCACACCCACACCCTTACCCACACCCACATAACGGACTCATGGGGTCCAGGGAATGCACTGTATACTCTATGCTTAGACTACACAAAACATACACAGCCAAAGAGTAAGTATAGAGAAGATGGCGATAGTCACACAGAAATATACCGTATAATATCTATCGTATACTCGACTTGATCTATCACGGCATCACGACCGTCCTATACTGTGACTGAAGATATAGGGAGGAGGTTAGGTGATAGAGAGAGAAGGCAATAGATATTTTACATCTATCCCAAAATAGACGGTCTTCTATTCCTCATCGACAGGACTAAATTATAAATGAATATATATACTAAATGACAGAAATAACCACTGATATTTAACCTTATTTTAATATATAGAAGTTAGCAGATGATATAGGCGGGAACACATCTATAATCGACCGTTGAGAGGTATATGAGGGAGGGGGGGAGCGAGTTGGGGGAAGGGCAGTCAAATGGTGGGTGACAGAGCGACTTGGAGGCGTTTTGTCTGCGGGCATCCTTTGCGGGATTAGGGCGTCGGGCTATAGATAGATAGATAGATAGTATACCATGCCCTACAGACTGTACTATACCGACCTCATTAGTCAGGGGATAAGCTAAATGATAGAAATATAGCAATTAGACTTATACATCAAATTAATATGTAAGAGTTTGTTAATGATATAGAGGTGAAAAATATCTATCTATCCCATCTATCAGTCTAGTATATCACGCCTTATCGATTGCCTTATAGTTAGGATGAAGGGCAGGTGCAGAGGATGTGATATGGGAAGGGGGAGAGAAGGTGGGGGAAGGAGAGGTGTAGGCGAGGTGTAGGACAGGTGTAGGACAGGTGTAGGACTGGTGTAGGAGAGGCGTAGGACTGGTGTAGGACAGGTGTAGAGGAGGTGTAGGACAGGTGTAATTAAGGTTTATGTTAACTGATACGGAAATAGGTGTTGGAATTTTACACCTGGTCAAGGTGCTTGGCAATGTGGTGAGATGGGGTGGGGGGAAGAGGGGAAGGAGAGGGAGGGGGGGAGAGAGAGGGGAGAGAGAGGGAGGTGTGAGAGAGAAAGAGGGGTGGATAAGGTAGGGAGAGGGAGAGGAAAGGGACTGAAGGGGAGAGGAAGGGGTATGAAGGGAGGAAGGGGTGTGTTAAGGTGACAAGGAGAAGTATGGGGGGAATGACAGGGGGTGAAGAGGGAGGGGTGAAAGGAGAGAGGTAGGAAAGGATTGGGATATGATGAGAGAGAGAGAGAGAGAGAGAGAGAGAGAGAGAGAGAGAGAGAGAGAGAGAAAGGGTACCAGTGTAACAGGGAATCCTTACTTGCTCACTCACTACTCCAGCCAGCATTCACTGATAAGACGTGTGTGTGTGTGTGTGTGTGTGTGTGTGTGTGTGTGTGTGTGTGTGTGTGGAGTCATGACAGTAACTCCTTGGCAGCTAAACACATCTCCAGCTGTGATGGTCCTAGAGTATCATTATTATCACCTTCACCACTAAATGTCTTTCTTGGGATGAGTAAAAACCTCGCCTAATGGAAAAGAAAAATAAAGATAAGAAAATATATACGAGGTTCAATAAGCAGCACTCCACTATCATATCTGGCGGTCTTTTGTGGTACGGGAACGGCTCTGTGTGCTGGTGTGGGCGTGGATGGGTCAATGGGAGTAGAAAATGAATGAATGATGCAGGATAGACACGGTTCATGCCATTCTTCGTTGTCTGAGCCACCTTTGTCCTCCTTGTCAAACCACCCTCCTCCTCCTCCTCATCATCATCATCATCATCATCATCATCATCATCATCATTATCATCATCATCATCATCACCATCATCATCAACATCCTTGTCGTCGTCTTCCTCATTATCGTCATCACCACCATCATCATCATCATCATCATCATCACGTGCAGCATTCACCAGTTTCCCCTTCACACCATATATACAAAATACCATCTATATTTCCTTCATATTTACCGCCGTATACCTTTTTTCAGACCATATGTGCCAAAAATATCTCAAGTCCTGAAGTTGTTTACAGAAGGGATGGAGTGAGGAAATGCAAAAAAAAATCTACGGAATCCTCTACCCAGATTTCACTTAATATGACCATTTATTTTTTTTCTTGGCGGGGTAAATATAAACAATAGATAAAAATAAGTGATGGAAGGAGGCTGATAAAGAAGGAAGAGGTGAAGGTAAGAGGAGGATAATAAACGGAGGGAAGGAGAAGATCAACAGGAAGGACAACCAAGAGAGAGAGGAGGAAGGAAGGTAAAGAGGACAGATGAAAAAGAGTGTGATGCAGACGAGAAAGGGAGTGATGGAAAGAAGAAAGGAAGAATGAAAGAGAGGAAAGGAATAATGAAGGAAGAAAGGAGGTAAGAATATATTAAATGAAGGGTAGACAGAGAATGAGGGACGAAGGAAAATAGGAGGAAAATGAGAGAGAGAGAGAGAGAGAGAGAGAGAGAGAGAGAGAGAGAGAGAGAGAGAGAGGAGTGAGACAGGACAACACAAAAAAAAGTTTCTCCACACCTGGCGTCTCTAACAGGTGAGAACGCAGACTTACCCATCACCTGGACACTCAGACACCCTTCCCTAATTACAGGTAACTGGCCCCCTTCATTCCACCCATTCCTTGCTCATTTATCTCTCTTTTCTCCCTTTCTTTCTTTTTTTCTCTCATTTTTGGGCAGGTAATTACTCTCTTTTTCTCCATACCTGCCATTTTATCTCCTTTTACATCCTCTCTCTCTCTCTCTCTCTCTCTCTCTCTCTCTCTCTCTCTCTCTCTCTCTAATATTTCTGAACATTTCCATTTCTCGTGATATTTTTTGTTCTTTTTCTTACTCTTCATTTTTTCTTTCATTTGTGTATATTTTCATTTTATTTTGCTATTTCTCGTCTTTTTTTCCCTCTCATCCTTTCATTTCTGCAATTCTCTTCTTTGCTACTTCATCTGTCTCTTCCTATCCTGTTTTTTTTTTTCTTCTTTTTTTGTATACGTAAATTTCCCGTTACATCTGCCTTTCCTTCCTCCTTATTACTTCACCTCTCCTTCATCTTCTCTAATATAAAGTAATTTTTAAAAAAAGACGACTTCCTTCACTTAATATCTAACATTCTCATTACTCTGTCTATGATACATTCCTCTTCTGTCTTTTGGTATAATGCTTTCACCTTAACTTGGGCCAGATTTTCGTCCTTTTGCAGCTTACTTCCCTTAGCTCACTGGCAGAAGAAAGACAGTACTAAGGCTCTACATCTTTGCCATAACACCTTTTCACAAGCATCAAGGTCCTGTAAATTTATTGTTGCAGGTCAGTATTCAAGATGGAGAGATGGAAATTTTAGGCCAAATTAGAGTAAACAGGGTATAGGAAGTCTCGTGCTGAAGGGGTTGATGGTGCGTGAGAGAGCTTTATGTGGTGCCCATATTTCTGGCTGTGGTTTAATGCCAGTCAAGGCTAATTAACACTGGCATAAGTTCTAAAGGTTCAGTGCTTCGTTTGGGCTTCATTCTCCTCCATTAACAGTGCTTCTGAGGCTTCACTGTTTCGTTTAGGCTTCATTCCCGTCTATTAACACTGTTTCTGAAGATTCACTGCTTCGTTTAGGCTTCATTCCCGTCTAATAACACTGCTTCTGAGGCTTCACTGTTTCGTTTAGGCTTCATTCCCGTCTAATAACATTGCTTCTGAGGCTTCACTGCATCGGTTAGGCTTCATTCCCGTCTATTAACACTGCTTCTGAGGCTTCACTGCTTCGATTAGGTTTCATTCCCAGGCATAACTTCTGAGGCTTCACTGCTTTGTCCAGGCTTCATTCCCGTTCATTAAACAGCTTCCGAAGCTTCACTGCTTTGGTTAGGCTTCATTCCTGTCTATTAACACTGCTTCTGAGGCTTCACTTTTTCGGTTAGGCTTCATTCTCGTTCATTAACACTACTGCTGAGGCTTCACTGCTTCGTTTAGGCTTCATTTCCGTCTATTAACACTGCTTCTGAGGCTTCACTGTTTCGGTTAGACATCATTTCCGTTTATTACCATTGCTTCTCAGGCTTCACTGGTTCGGTTACGCTCCATTGTCATTCATTAACCCTTTCAATGCCATGGCTTTATATTTCAATCCTGCTCTCTCTTAAACTCCTTGAATGCCATGCCCTACTCTATATTTTACAGTGTGCAGGAGAGAGACTTTTCTGGCAGGACCTCAGTGACCTAGTTCCGTCAGATGAAAACAAACCAGCTATATTTTTCTTCAACCTATTCTCTGTTCACTTTAACCTGGAGTAATATTGCCGTCTCTCCATCTCGCATACTGAGCTACAACAAAATCAACACTACAGTATGGTGCTAGTCACGAAGAAGTGCTATGGAAGGGGTTTAGAGCCAGTATTTTCTTATATCACTGAGCTGTAGCATGATATTAATACTAAAATATGGTGCTAGTCACGAAGAAGTGCAATGGAAAGGGTTTAGAGTCAGTATTCTCTTATACCACTGAGCTGTTGCATGATGTTAATACTAAAATATGGTGCTAGTCACGATGAAGTGCTATGCAGAGGATGTACAGCCAGAGTATTATTTTAATCTTCCACTGAGCTACCGGAAATGGTAATAAAAATAATAATAATAATAATAATAATAATAATAATAACAACAACAACAACAACAACACGACGAAGAAGATGAAAAGGAGGAAGAAGAAGTAGAGGAGGAAATAAATAAATCTGTCTAGTTAAAGCAAAGTCAAACACCTGGCGATTTTATTTTATCAGAGAGAGACCCGCAGCAATAAACCTGAATATTTTTTTTTCTCATTCCTTAACGCAAGAAGGCTCGTTTTAACAGCCCATTTAGAGCTGTAAAAAGACCTGCTCTAATTAGCTTGTGTCAGAAGGATATATTTGCAGGCAGAGAGGAGCGCAGACAGGCAGAGAGGCGCGCAGACAGGCAGTGGCACGCAGACAGACAGAGAGGCGAGCAGACAGGCAGAGACAGGAGCAGGAGAGGTAGACAGGAGGGCAGGCAGACAGGCAGATAACACAGATAAGCGATAGATAATAAATTAGGGACACAGACAGGCAGGCAGGCAGGTAGCAAGCAGGAAGGTAGGCAGGCAGCGAGAAGGCAAGGGCAGGCAAGCAGGTAGAAGGCAGGAAGAAAGGCAGGCAAGCAGGTAGAAGGCAGGA
>NC_136992.1:877500-892500 GCF_032717465.1 Coenobita brevimanus | reverse complement strand
ATTAAAGAAATGCTGTGTATATATATAGGTAGAGTCCCACCTTCCTTGGCTCTCAAACTGCAAATGCTTTAACAATAATCCTTTCCCCCAATGTCACTCGTGTGCCAAGGTCGAAATGGCTTGTACCTTATGGGGACGGTGTGTGTGTGTGTGTGTGTGTGTGTGTGTGTGTGTGTGTGTGTGTGTGTGTGTGGGTGTGGTGTAGCGATGCGTGGGTGGAGTACGGAGTGAGGTGTGGTGTGGCATGGTGTAGGGGGGTACGGAGGTGTGGTGTAGTGTGTGTGAGATACGGAGGTGTGGTGTGGTGTGGTGTGGTGTGGTGTGGTGTGGTGTGGTGTGGTGCGGTGTGGTGTGGGTGGGGTACGGAGGTGTGGTGTGGTGTTGTGTGGGTGTGGCGAGGTGCAATTTGGGTGCGATGTGGGCGGTGGAGGGGAAGGACACGATGGGGGTCAGTGGCTGGTACTTTGGTGTGATGACTATGAGAGAGAGAGAGAGAGAGAAAGAAAGAGAGAGAGGAGAGTGATTTGGTAGAGAATTACAAGCTTTAAGCATTCTATTTCTGCTGACACCAATCGATTTTATTCAGTTGAAAAGGCGTAAGCTAAGTAAGGCGCCTAGTGCATTTATTCAGCATGGGTAATGGGTACTAGCGCCCAAGTGGTGACATGTGAAAGAGTGTGTGTGGCGCCATCCGATGCGTGTGAAAGTGTGACGTCATCCGGTATACATGGTTTGCCTAGTGGACAGGTAGATCTGGCAATGGATCTTGAATCTGGATCTCTTTTGCATTGTTTTTGCTTTTTTCTTGGAAGGGAATAGTTTGCGAACTCCTGGCCTTTGGTTCCTTCTTCCTTGCATAATAAAAAAACAAAACAAAATAATGTAGCTTCCACATCACCCTCTTATCTGATTATATGGTAACCACCCAGCGTTGTACCTAGGCTGCCGGAAACCATTAGGCTTGTCATTCAGTGTAGAGTCACCTGAAGTGGAGAGAAAATTAGTAATAGTCACAGGAAGGATGGAAGGAACAGGGTGAGAGGAGGGCAGACACAGAAAAAGAATGCTAAGGGTGAAGGAAGAACTAGGCAGCACTCCATCAAGTGAGTGGATGATGGTCGCCACCTACTGTACACCCACATTTTACTAGTGAAGGGAGTAATGAAGGCTTCGTCTAACTCCCTCAAGATAAATAAATCGTCTGGAGATGCCAAGAATAAAATAAATATTAAAAAAAAACCGTCATGGGAGTGTTATGGTTTGGGATAGACGCCTGTGTGGAATCTCAAGTCAGCGTGCAGGTCATGTCATACGGAGATAAATGGTGTCCTGTGTGTCAGAGAAATGGTGTCATATGTGTCAGAGAAATGGTGTCATATGCGTCAGAGAAATGGTGTCATATGCGTCAGAGAAATGGTGTCATATGTGTCAGAGAATTGGTGTCATATGCGTCAGAGAAATGGTGTCATATGCGTCAGAGAAATGGCGTCATATGCGTCAAAGAAATGGTGTCATGTGTCAGAGAAATGGTGTCATATGCGTCAGAGAAATGGTGTCATGCGTCGGAGAAATGGTGTCATATGTGTCAGAGAAATGGTGTCATATGTGTCAGAGAAATGGTGTCATATGCGTCAGAGAAATGGTGTCATATGTGTCAGAGAAATGGTGTCATATGTGTCAGAGAAATGGTGTCATGTGTCAGAGAATTGGTGTCATATGCGTCAGAGAAATGGTGTCATATGTGTCAGAGAAATGGTGTCATATGCGTCAGAGAAATGGTGTCATATGTGTCAGAGAAATGGTGTCATATGCGTCAGAGAAATGGTGTCATATGCGTCAGAGAAATGGTGTCATATGCGTCAGAGAAATGGTGTCATATGCGTCAGAGAAATGGTGTCATATGTGTCAGAGAAATGGTGTCATGTGTCAGAGAAATGGTGTCATATGCGTCAGAGAAATGGTGTCATATGCGTCAGAGAAATGGTGTCATATGTGTCAGAGAAATGGTGTCATATGTGTCAGAGAAATGGTGTCACATGTGTCAGAGAAATGGTGTCATATGCGTCAGAGAAATGGTGTCACATGTCAGAGAAATGGTGTCATATGTGTCAGAGAAATGGTGTCATATGTGTCACAGAAATTGTGTCATATGCGTCAGAGAAATGGTGTCATATGTGTCAGAGAAATGGTGTCATATGTGTCAGAGAAATGGTGTCATATGCGTCAGCCTCTCCCAGCATTGGAATTACAGCTACCAGAGGAAAGCGAGAAACAGAAGCGACAAAATACTAAGCAAACGTTTATACCTATGGCCAGAGACACATACCAAGCCTCTCCCAGCATAGAAATATTAACCAGCCGAGGAAAGGGAGACGCAGAGCAGGTAAAATATCAAGCGAACTTTTGTATTTATGGCCAGAGACACACACCAACCCTCTCCCAGCTTCGGAATTTTAGCCACCAGGGGAAAATGACAAGCAGAGGAGGGGAAATATTGGGTGAACAATTTTCCTCGACGTAGAGCTCATATATGCAAAACATGAAGGAGGCCCTGACGCAGTTAACCTCTGGCTGTGGCGAGTTGCTATGATCCTGAAGATAAATGTTTGCTGTAGACTGGAATGAAAAGGGGAATTCTCCATGCCTAAACGTTGCTTGTGTGAACGTTTTTGACATCATTCGTGCCCTAGGCGTCTCTATAGAACGTGAAATTGTCTCATGTTGGCCGAAACAGTATGGAAAGTGAATAGGAGTCAATAGATGAAGTGTAGGAGAGACGACGGTGTGCGATCGAAGAATTGTGATGCTACTGAAATATTTGTTTTATTGGAGGGGTACTAAAGAGAAAATCACACATACACAAACACATACATACATACATACATACACACATACACACATACACACATACATACATACATAACATACTGAGACACACAGACAGACAGACAGGGAGGACAATGACAGAATCCCCCAGAACACCAGCATTGCGACATGTGCCAGTAGCGGTGTGTGTGTGTGTGTGTGTGTGTGTGTGTGTGTGTGTGTGTGTGTGTGTGTGTGTGTGTGTGTGTGTGTGTGTGTGTGTGTGTGTGTGTGTGTGTGTGTGTGTGTGTGTGTGTGTACCCCCTCTGACGTCACCCCTACACACACTCACGACACTGTTATTTGACGTCCAAGCCAAATGAGTTTACGATGTGGTTCCCGGAAAAGAGATCAGGTTTGGTGCTACTATAATTGAGAGATGGATTGGCAGAGTGAGGATGAGGAGGGGAAGACCGAGGATGAGGTGGAGGGATGGAGTTGAGAGGTATATGAGGGAGGGGGGAGTGAGTTGGGAGGAGAGGAGTAAAATGGTGGGTGACAGAGCGACTTGGAAGCGTTTTGTCTGCGGCCACCCTTTGCGGGATTAGGGTGTCGGGCTATAGATAGATAGACAGATAGACAGATAGGATGAGGAGAGTGACTATTGGCAGAGTGAAGATGAGGAGAGTGACTATTGGCAGAGTGGAGATGAGAAGAGTGACTATTGGCAGAGTGAGGATGAGGAGAGTAACTATGGGCAGAGTGAAGACTAGAGTGGCTATATCAGTGTAGAGTTTGCTTGCACGGTAGGGAGAAAAACTGTCTTCAGGTGACTTCCTTACCATCATTAACCTCTTCATTAGTATTATCACGACTACATACATCACCAACATCACTATCATCCTTTCTCCTTCCACCTCTCCCATCTACACCTTCCTGCATCACTTACTTCACTATCATTCCTTCCCCTTTGACCTTACCTATGCCACTCTCCTTGTCAGTTTCTCATTCTCCATTTTTCCCCACTATCATCATCATCATCATCATCGTTACTTAATATAACTAAAGGCAGGGTAAGAATTAGAAACAGGGAAACACGGTGAAGCAGGAAACAGAGACACTGGAAAGAGGGAAACAGAGAAACATAAAGATATAGAGACACGAAACAGAGAAACATAGAGAAAGAGACACGAAACAGAGAAACATAGAGAAATAGGGACACGAAACAGAGAAACATAGAGAAACAGGGACACGAAACAGAGAAACATAGAGAAACAGGGACACGAAACAGAGAAACATAGAGAAATAGGGACACGAAACAGAGAAACATAGAGAAACAGGGACACGAAACAGAGAAACATAGAGAAATAGGGACACGAAACAGGGAAACATGGTGAAACAGAGGCACGAAACAGGGAAACACAGACATAGAGACGAAACAGGGAAACACAGACACGAAACAGGGAAACAGAGAGAAACAGGGACACGAAACAGGGAAAGAATCACGCATCCACTGACTCTATAATCCCAGCCTTCGAATTCACCAGCTCTATCCCCAAGCTCTATCCCACAAGCTCTATCCCCAAAGCTCTACCCCCAAAGCTCTATCCCTCAAGCTCTATCCCTCAAGCTCTATCCCCAAAGCTCTACCCCCAAAGCTCTACCCCCAAAGCTCTACCCCCAAAGCTCTATGCCACAAGCTCCATCCCCAAGCTCTATCCCACAAGCTCTATCCCACAAGCTCTATCCCCAAAGCTCTATCCCCAAGCTCTATCCCACAAGCTCTATCACCAAAGCTCTATCACCAAAGCTCTATCCCCAAAGCTCTATCCCCAAAGCTCTATCCCCAAAGCTCTACCCACAAGCTCTATCCCACAAGCTCTATCCCACAAGCTCTATCCCCAAAGCTCTACCCCCAAAGCTCTACCCCCAAAGCTCTACCCACAAGCTCTATCCCACAAGCTCTATCCCCAAAGCTCTATCCCACAAGCTCTATCCCACAAGCTCTATCCCCAAAGCTCTATCCCCAAGCTCTATCCCCAAAGCTCTATCCCCAAAGCTCTATCACACAAGCTCTATCCCACAAGCTCTAACCCCCAAAGCTCTATCCCTAAAGCTCTACCCCCAAGCTCTATCCCCAAAGCTCTATCCCCCAAGCTCTATCCCCTAAGCTCTATCCCCAAAGCTCTATCCCCAAAGCTCTATCCCCAAAGCTCTATCCCACAAGCTCTATCCCCAAAGCTCTATCCCCAAAGCTCTATCCCCAAAGCTCTATCCCCAAAGCTCTATCCCCAAAGCTCTATCCCCAAAGCTCTACCCCCAAAGCTCTACCCCCAAAGCTCTACCCCCAAAGCTCTACCCCCAAAGCTCTACCCCCAAAGCTCTATCCACAAAGCTCTATCCCACAAGCTCCCACAAGCTCTATCCCCAAAGCTCTACCCCCAAAGCTCTATCCCCAAAGCTCTATCCACAAAGCTCTATCCCACAAGCTCCCACAAGCTCTATCCCCAAAGCTCTACCCCCAAAGCTCTATCCCCAAAGCTCTATCCCACAAGCTCTACCCCTAAAGCTCTATCCCACAAGCTCTACCCCTAAAGCTCTATCCCACAAGCTCTATCCCCAAAGCTCTATCCCACAAGCTCTCTCCCCCAAGCTCCATCCCACAAGCTCTATTCCCCAAGCTCTATCCCTAAAGCTCTATCCCACAAGCTCTATCCCCAAAGCTCTATCCCTAAAGCTCTACCCCCAAAGCTCTATCCCCCAAGCTCTATCCCCAAAGCTCTATCCCTAAAGCTCTATCCCACAAGCTCTACCCCCAAAGCTCTACCCCTAAAGCTCTATTCCTAAAGCTCTATGCCCTCGCCATTTGATACAGAACCGAATATTTTCCTTCTGACTTGGCATTTATTCCTGCACACCTGACTCCTATTTATACATCCATCGGAAATAGTCAGGTATATATATCTGGACCTAAGAGGACTTAACTGGATGTATTTTGAGGCTGATGATATGGTGAGATGGGGTAGTGTGGGGAGGCGGGGGGTGTGGATGTGGGTGTGGATGTGGGAGGGTGTGGATGTGGCAGGGTGTGGATGTGGCAGGGTGTGGATGTGGGTGTGGATGTGGCAGGGTGTGGATGTGGGTGTGGATGTGGCAGGGTGTGGATGTGGGTGTGGATGTGGCAGGGTGTGGATGTGGGTGTGGATGTAGGAAGGTGTGGATGTGGGTGTGGGTGTGGATGTGGGAGGGTGTGGATGTGGGTGTGGATGTGGCAGGGTGTGGATGTGGGTGTGGATGTGGGTGTGGATGTGGGAGGGTGTGGATGTGGGTGTGGATGTAGGAGGGTGTGGATGTGGGTGTGGATGTAGGAAGGTGTGAATGTAGGAGGGTGTGGATGTGGATGTGGGAGAGAGTGTGGATGTGTGTGTGAAACAAAGGAGGGTGTAGGTGTGAGAAAATGTAGGTGTGGGTGTGGATGTGGAATGGTGTATGTGATGGAAAGGTGTGCTGTACAATAGATGTTATGTGGGTGTGGGTGTGGGTGTGGGAGGGTGTGGGAAAAGGAGGGGGGAAGGGGGAAAAGGGTGTGACAGTGGGAGGAGGAGAGTGCAGGTGTAGGTGCAGGTGTAGGTGTAGGTGTAGGAGGGAGAAGGTGCAGCCTAAGTGTAAGTGTGGGTGTACGTGTCAGTGTGGGTGTGGGAGGGGGGAAAGGGCGGGAGAATAAGACGTAGGGCGAGAAGGAAAAGGAGGAAGGGGAGGAGGTGGTGCAAGGTGTGGGTGTGGGAAGGGCGGGGGAAGGAGGGAGGGGAGGTGAAATAGCCAACTCTCCCCTCCCTTCCCCCTCCCCCCTCGCATTCCTCGCCCCTCCCTTGCCCCCATGAACTCCAGGGGATCATGGTCTCGCAGTCCTAGCAGGCTCCCACCCCTTCCTCCCTGCCAGCTTATTTCTGCATGCGGCCCAGTAATAAGTCTCCTGTAAGGTATTTTTGCACACTATGCCGATTCTGCACACACGTAGGCCATCTCCCCCTTGGCTTTGAAGGCTCCCTAGCATCTTCCCCTTACCGATTTATCCCAGGATGACACGGTAATAATTATGGTGACACACTCATTTCACTGGACATGCTGTTCATCTCTCAATATCCATCACATGCATTCATTTCCCTTGCTTTCTCCACCCTACCTCACCCCACCTACAGATGAAAAAAAGTAGGGGTGATAATGATGATGATGATGATGATGATGATGATGATGATGATGATGATAATGATGATGATGATGATGATGATAATGATGATGACGATGATGGTAAATGAATGGATGATGATGATGATGATGACAATGATGATGATGACGATAATGATAATAACTGAGATGACTTTTTTATTATTATTATTATTATTTTTTTAACATTCTCTCCCACCAGTCCTCTGCCTAGGTCATCGAACCAGCCTGCAGCCTAAATATGCATGTTTGTGGGGTCTTCCGGGGTTCCGTGGGTCTTCCGGGGTTCTGTATACAAACACGAGGCTTCCAAACACGTAGGAGGAGTGCATAAAGTGGCGAGGTGTGAGTGGCAATGGCTGTGGCATATCATAAACCCGGTGTGGATGGCTCGAATGTTTGGGTGTGTGACGTTAGTGGGGGTGGGGGGGGTACGGAGTTTTTTTGTTGGTCTCATTGTTTTATTATTAAAGTTTTCTTGTGTGTGTGTTTTTTTTTCAATATAACTATAATTCTTCTAGGGATAATCTAAATAGATCCCATTGGCACACCGTTCGAGTAACAGCCTTCATTCTTTGACACATTATAGCACTGGTTGGCCACGTCATCTGACCATACGAGTTTACCATCCTCACACGACTACCGGATTTCGGAAGGAATCAGAAAAAAATAAATAAATAAATAAATAGGTGACCCTAATGCTCAAGAACCACTTACGTGCTGAAATTTTGCTGGCATATACCTGGGAGAAATGGGAGAAATGGAGTTCCCCCGAGCTAAGCCCTGTATTGGACTATATAGCCCCGCTAGGGTTACAGGAGGGAGCTACCCCTCCCGGCACGGCAGCCCGGGCGAGGCTCGAACTTGCAATCCCCCGATCACAAGTCCAGCGCGTTACCACTGTGCTACCGCGCCCCCCTGGCATATACCTGGGACATGGCAGGAATGCAGTGCTTAATATAGTCCAGATGGGATCATTATTCTCTGAGATCGCCTATGGTTCAAAATTCTGGACTACCCCGGAAGACAGACAAGTCACCAGATTTTACACGAAAGCAAAAAGCTAGAACCACCAAACCTAGTGGACTTATAGACTGTGATGACCTAAGGTGACATGCAGATCAGTGACCTTGACCTCGAGTGCCCCTTATAGCTCGGCTTCCAGTAGGCAATGCCTGTGGGAGATTTTCCTTGATCAAAATTGTCCTTGGACAATATTACGGCGTTCTAGTTTTGATCATTATTGTTCTTTTCATTCATCTATCTATCTATCTATCTATCTGTCTATCTATTTTTCACACAGTCCAACTATGAAATGAATTACATTTGTTCAATATTAGTCTGATGTAGAGGCCCGTATTCTCACAAGCTGAAAAAGCTCCCTAACACATTTTCCTAAGCGATTTATTTTGCTTATTACACCTTACTGCCTTCTGTGTTACATAAATCCGTCCAGTATCACCATACTCTGCCGAAGCAACGTACAAAAGGATACTAACAGCCCATATTCCAAAAAAATAAATAAATAAATCGCTAAGGAAGAGATGTTAGGGAGCTTCCACAACCGACAAGAATATTACTTTTTTTTTTTTAATACCTACAGTTTCTCTCTCTCTCTCTCTCTCTCTCTCTCTCTCTCTCTCTCTCTCTCTCTCTCTCTCTCTCTCTCTCTCCAGTAACTAGAGTCTTTCTTATATTTGCCTTCCATTTTTTCCTCCTCTCTCTCTCTCTCTCTCTCTCTCTCTCTCTCTCTCTCTCTCTCTCTCTCTCTCTCTCTCTCTCTTTTAACAATGACTGCCCGTGTATATCTGAGCCATGATTAACCCTCTATGCTATATTTACCCCAGGATATACCTTCCCCCTGCCTCATGTGACTGCCGGCCCAACAACCAGAATACTCGCCAGGCAGGGAGAGGCAGGGGTGAGGCAGGGGTGAGGCAGAGGTAGGAAGGGAGGTGGTGTAAGGCAGGGGTCGAAGGGAGGGCAGAGCGTGACAGGGTAAGGCAGGGGTTAGGCAGGGGTTAGGCAGGGGTTAGGCAGGGGTTAGGCAGGGGTGAGGCAGGGATGAGGCATAGGTCAGGCAGGGTGAGGTTGGGGACGAAGGGAATGTAAAGAGGCAGAATGACGCAGGGGAGGACGATGAAGACAGTGTGAGACAGGGGAAGGAGGTGAAGGCAGGGGTAAGGCAGGAAGAGGAAGGGAGGTAGGTTAAGGGAGGGGACGAAGGAAGGGCAAAGTTAGGCAGGATTGGGCAAGGGAGGAAGATGAAGGCAGCGTAAGGCAAGAGGAGGCAGGGGCACGACGAGGGAGGGAGGGAAGGTAAGGTAGGTAGGTAGAGGGTGCGGCAGGGAGGAAGGAAGGAAGACTCAAGAAAGCAGGGTGACAGGGAGGAAAGGAAAGATGTAATGGGAGGTAGAGAAGAAGAAACAGGAGGAAGGAGGAGGAGGAAGGAGGAGGAGGAAGGAGGAGGAAAAGTAGGGACAGAAAGTTAGGAAGGAAGAGAAGGAAAAGTAGAGGGAGACAAGATGGAAAAAGGAAGGCAGAGAGATAGGCTGAGGTAGGGAGGAAACGAAGGAGGGAGGGGGAGGGAGGGAGGGAGGAAGGGATGAGGAGGGAGAGAGGTCAAGGTAAAAGGTGATAGAGAAGGGGGTAGGGAGACAGAGGGAGGGAAAGACAGGGAGACAAGGTGAAGGATATCAATGAAGGAGGGAGAAAGGCAGGGATGGGTAGGGAGAGAAGTACTTGAGTTGAAGAAGCAAGTAGGGATGGAAGGCAGGAAAGGAGGAGAAAGGAAGGCAGAAGCTAGAGAGGAAGGAGGGCATGGGAGAGGCAGAGGGAAAAGGCAGGGGAAGGGAGGGAGGGAGGAAGGAAGGAAGAAATGTAATGGGATAAATGACTAAGAAAAAATAAATGGTGACAATAGGGAAAGAAGGGTGGAAAGAGACAGGGAGGTAGGTAGGTAGGTAGGTAGGTAGGTAGAGAGAGAGAGAGAGAGAGAGAGAGAGAGAGAGAGAGAGAGAGATCTTCCAGGGACATGACAAATGGCTGATAAAGAGTTAGAAATAAATAAGATTAATAAATTTGAGGAAAAAAAAATATATATATAGGCAAACGTTTCCATTAATTCACAAAAGAAGGACAGAATTTATTAAACAGAATATCGACAAAGGAAGAAAAAAAAACAAATACGAAAAAAAAAACACACTCTTAATCACAGGTGTCCTCCACTCATTTAAAAATCCTAACAGGTGAACTTAAACTGCTGGTGGTCTATCTGTTTATCTATTGCCAGACGCCTGAATCCGGTAAGGGGTGGCCACAAACAAATCGCCTCCATGTCGCCCTGTCCCCTGCCATTTCATTGCCCTGCTCCCAGTTCACACAACCCGTCACTCATATACCTCTCCACTCCAACCCTCCATCTCAACCAGGGCCTCCCCCCTCCCTCTCCACCTCACTCACATGCACTCTCCTCGTTAGTCTCTCACTCCCCATCCTCTCCATATGGCCAAACCACCTCAGTGTGTTTCTCCTGCTGTGGGTAAAGGTTATAAAGTTATTGATAAAGTAATCTATTCTTATTATGATTTTATTTGTCTAGCAAAAACTAACTTAGAAATCCTATCAATAAGAATCCAGCTTTTAACCCCCACCTCTCTCTCTCTCTCTCTCTCTCTCTCTCTCTCTCTCTCTCTCTCTCTCTCTCTCTCTAACACTAAAACTCCTTCTAACTCGGGGTATGCCTCTCTCAGTCTATATTATTTTCTCTCTCGTCTATTTCTAACCCTTGCCTAGCGTGTAAAATAGACCTGGCAGGGAGCAGAACGCCTCTTCCTCCATTCTGCTATTATTTTGAGAGAGAAAAAGTTAGGAGGGGGGGAGGAGGGGTGAGAGAGAGAGAGAGAGAGAGAGAGAGAGAGAGAGAACACTGGACAAACGATGAAGTAAGTTTGATCTAGAACACTATAAACAGATCGAAGGTTTGAGAGAGAGAGAGAGAGAGAGAGAGAGAGAGAGAGAGAGAGAGAGAGAAAGTGTCCGTTTTTTCCCGTTGTCGAAGTTAAGAAGTGAAAAAAAATATATATGACACACTCCCTCTCTACCACCCACACTCCCATCCTTCCCATTTCACATAGATTTCGGGAATATTTGGTTTTTATTCCTTCCCGGATGTTGAAAAGGAAAAAAATAAATTGATATGATGTAATGGACTCTCTCTCTCTCTCTCTCTCTCTCTCTCTCTCTCTCTCTCTCTTTCTCTCACACACACACACACCACACACACAGACACCTTTTCATTATAATTACAATCTCCTCCCTGTCGTTACTAAGATATATTTTTACACGAAGAACTAGATAAGAGAAGATTTTGAACCCATCTCCTTCATCTTCCTGCAGAAAAAAACATACTCTTCAGCAATTTTCTCCTCGTACCTAAGAATTATTTATGAGGTTAGGAAAGGAGGTGAAGGGCGATACGACAGCCTCCTCCTCCTTCCTGCAGTTAAAAACCTGAGTTACGATAAGGAATTGATAGTAAGTGGGTTTGTCTTTCTCTGAGCTGATTACTGAGTCCTTAAAAATTATACAGTTATGTCTATTTAATGTTTGTCATCATCATCATCATCATCATCATCATCATCTGGACCTCCTTTCCCATCCCAGGGCAGGGTGAGGAGTAGCAACGTCCAGACAGCCCAAGTCTGCACAATCTAATGGGCCACGCTTCCATTCACTCATCACTCAAGCCCCCGGAATCCTGGCTCTATTTGATATGCCAAAAACATTCACCACATTCTGTAGCTTCACATAACGTATCCGATAGAGTCAATTCGAACGCTGTCACGTAAAAAGGGGTGCCAAATCCCTGATCATGCGCTTCTCATAACATTCATCCAGCCAGCTCGATCTCTTGTCAGTTCCCTAGCCTCACCGACTTTCATACCTCTCTTCCTCACACACTCATCCACTAAATCTCTCCACCTTCTCCTTGGCTTACCTCGCAGTTTGTAATATCATAAAAACCATTTCGTATTTATAAGTCTAAAGTTTTTGTAATACTTCAGAAGGCATCCCGTACCTGTAAAAACATCAAGGAATTTTATAACGCCCTTTGTGACACCTGTAACTATGTAAAAAGAAAATGTTATATCGCAGAAAACATGTAAACATTTGTAATATCGATGCAAACATACATAAACACCTGTTATATCGCAGAAAACATAGGTAAACATTTGTAATATCGAAACAAACATATAAACATTTGTAATATCGTAGAAAACATAAGTAAACACCTGTAATATCGTAGAAAACATAGGTAAACATTTGTAATATCGTAGAAAATATACGTAAACATTTATAATATCGTAGAAAACACATATAAACGTTTGTAATATCGTAGAAAACATACATAAACGTTTGTAATATCGTAGAAAACATACATAAACATTAGTAATATCGTAGAAAACATACGTAAACGTTTGTAATATCGTAGAAAACATGCATAAACACCTGTAATATCGTAGAAAACATAGGTAAACGTCTGTAATATCGTAGAAAACATATGTAAACGTTTGTAATATCGTAGAAAACATAGGTAAACGTTTGTAATATCGTAGAAAACATAGGTCAACGTCTGTAATATCGTAGAAAACATACATAAACGTTTGTAATATCGTAGAAAACATACATAAACGTTTGTAATATCGTAGAAAACATACATAAACGTTTGTAATATCGTAGAAAACATACATAAACGTTTGTAATATCGTAGAAAACATAGGTAAACATTTGTCATATCGTAGAAAACGCACGTAAACATTTCTTATATCGTAAAAAATATAAGTAGTATCGTGGAAAATATACGTAAACATCTGTAATATCGTGGAAAATATACGTAAACATCTGTAATATCGCAGAAAACATACGGTGCTTCTTACGTAGATTATCTGTTCTTGGTGCGAAGGATGATTTGCAAATGAGCCAATCTCGCGCCCGGGACTGACTTATTTGTTTACATCTGGTGGGGACGTGACCGACCGACACATTTCTAAACTTTGCCGGGTTATTTATGGATCCCTCCCCGTCCTCTCTCTCTCTCTCTCTCTCTCTCTCTCTCTCTCTCTGCATTCCTCCTCCTCCTCCTCCCCAATCACATCCTCTTTCTCCTCCCCTTCTTCCTTTCCTCCCGTCCCTCTCACTCTTCCCCCAAGCCTCTGCCCCGTCCTATCCCTTACCCTTTCCTACCTTTATCCCTTCCTTTGTCTCCTCCCCTCCCGTCCTCTCTACTCCCCTACCTCTTCCTCTGTTTCTCCCTCTTCCCTCTCCCTCCTCCCATTTCTCCTCTTTCCCTCCCGTCTCCCTTTCCCTCTTATCCCTAACCCTGCCTTTGCTCAGTCCTTCCTTCTTCCATCTCCCCTCCTCTTCCATCCTCTTGTTCTTCCCTTTCCCTCCTCTCTCCCTTCTCCTCCCCTCCCCTTTCCCTCCTTTCTCCCTCCTCCTAGCCTTCCTCTTCCCTCCTCTCTCCCTCCTCCCCTAACTCTTCTTTCCTCTCCCCCTTCTCCTACTCTCCCTCTTCCCTCCTCCCCTCCCTCTTCCCTCCTCTCTCCCCCCTCCCCTCGCCTATCACCATACCAGTCTCTTGAGCCAAATAAAAATGCATTACAGGCACAGGGGGCAAGAGAGGTGTGTGTGTGTGTGTGTGTGTGTGTGTGTGTGTGTGTGTGTGTGTGTGTGTGTGTGTGTGTGTGTGTGTGTGTGTGTGTGTGTGTGTGTGTGTGTGTGTGTGTGTGTTTTATTGTATGCAGTCTATGTATGTGAAGTGGGAGAATGTTTGAGTGTCTATGCACATGAAATAAGTCAGTGTTTGGAATGAGTGCCCTTCAAGTGAAGAAATGTGAGAGAGAGAGAGAGAGAGACGCACGTCTTCCTCTTGTCACCTAGACCAATTAGCCTCTTTCGTTAAGTTGAATAAATTGTTTGTTACGGATAGTTAGGTGGTCTCTCTCTCTCTCTCTCTCTCTCTCTCTCTCTCTCTCTCTCTCTCTCTCTCTCTCTCTCTCTCTCTTACGACGCACATTCACACACATCCCAAACACTAATCAGAAACAAACACATCCTTTCGCCTCCTATCTACCTATCTCCATCTATCTATCTATCTAAGCCAATGCACTCACAACTCATCCACACATCCCCATCATCACTACCATCATCATCATCATTATCATCATCACACTTTTATCAGCCCCTACCAATATATCTGTCAGCTCACTCCTACCTTCCTTTTATTTACATGACTGTGTTTCCCGGCTTGTAAATCACCCCAATCCACACACCTGTAGCCTAAAGGTGAATGCTTGAAGAGGTATTTACAGGTGCACTAGGTATACAAAGACCACACACACGGGGTATACATAGACACACATGGGGTGTACATAGACACACAGACACACACACGGGGTATACATAGACACTCAAGGGGTTACACATACACAGACACACATGTGGGGTATACACAGACACACAAACATACACAGACCACACACACATGGGGTTACACACATAGGCTACACAGACACACACACGGGGTTACACACATACACAGACCACACACACGGTTACACATATACACAGACACATACACGGGGTTACACACATACACAGACACACACACACGGGGTTACACACACAGACACACACACGGGATTACACACACACACAGACCACACAGACCTTAATGTTTCAAAGGAGGTGAAGTGGCCTTAAAGGAAACACATCTTTTTCTATTGTGCGCGTTTGAATAGTAACCAAGGAGACGCATTACTACTACATAACTAAGGCTCATCAGATTCGAGGGTCGATATGAGCAGTAACCAAGGAGACGCATTACTACCCCATAAGACTCATCGAACGAGAATGAAGTGTCGTTTTGAGTGGTAACCAAGGAGACGCATTGCTACCATTAAATGAAAA
>NC_136992.1:845000-870000 GCF_032717465.1 Coenobita brevimanus | reverse complement strand
TCTTCTCAAACAAGACCAGGAGAGAGAGAGAGAGAGAGAGAGAGAAAGAGAGAGAGAGAGAGAGACGAGGAGGGGGGGGGGGATCGCAAGTACTGAGACAATGATGAGGTAGTGAGATGCGTGTTATTTTTTTAAGACAAGAGGATAGCGGTGAAAAAACGGACGAGTACGAGAGGGAAAAAAGACTCTGACCATTTAACATATATATTTCATTTATATCTTTTACTCTGTCATTTTTTTCCCCAGCAGAGAAAGATGAACAATTACAAGAAAATACTCAGGTGTAACACAGCTTAATTGCAACAGACTGAAGAAGGTATAAGCGTGAGGGAGCAAAAATAAGACAGTTCATAAGTTCCTTGGAAAATGGAAAACGATGATGACTGAACCAATTACAAAATCACCAAAACCTAAAAAAAAAAAGTGGTTAAGGTGAAATTGATGGCACGAAAGAGACTGACTGGAGTGTGACTGATAGAAGGATAAGTGACTGATGGAGTGTGACTGGACAGAATGGTGACTGGATAGAGGAAGGGTGACTGGATAGAGCGAGGGTGACTGGATGAATGGAAGGAAATGGGATGCGACGAGGTGACTGGATAGACGGAAGATGATATGATAAAGATAACTGGATAAAGGATAAAAAATGCATGGATAAAAGGAAGGTGATTAGGGCAGAGTGATTGCCTAAGACAGAGTAACAGGGAGGGGGGATGAGGGGTAGATGAAGGGGATGAGGGGTAAATGAGGGGTAGATGAAGGGGATGAGGGGTAGATGAGGGGTAGATGAAGGGGATGAGGGGTAGATGAGGGGTAGATGACGGGGATGAGGGGTAGAAAAAGCGGGGGATGAGAGGTAGATGAAGGGGATGAGGGGTAGATGGAGGGTAGATGCAGAGGGTAGAGACACCAGACCTATCCCAACCTCTCCCATCCGTTGCCCAACCAAGCATCGGCTATTAATGAAGGCAGGGAGGGGTTAAGCATGTTGTGTTGGGGTACAGGATTTGGTTTACACCTTGGGTACGAACATCTGCGCGCGCACACACCCATACACGCCCTCATACATACATACATACGCTCATACATACATACATACGCTCATACATACATAGCCTATGTATGTATACATAGCCTATATATACATACATGCACACAGTTTCAAAGGTTACTGAACTGCAGTGTATACATGCATAAATATTCGGTACACACACACACACACACACACACACACACACACACACACACACACACACACACACACACACACACACACACACACACACACATAAACACACATTTCAAACGGCCACCCAAGTGCAACGCACATACTTATCCATAACTCTCTCTCTCTCTCTCTCTCTCTCTCTCTCTCTCTCTCTCTCTCTCTCTCTCTCTCTCTCTCTCTCTCTCTCTCTTTCACACACACACACACACACACACACACATTCTTTCACCAGATATTAACACCTTCATAAAACAAATCCACAAACGCACATCACATTCCTCTCCCTATACACACAATCAACATTAAGACACGCATACACCCCACACACTCCTTGGAAGACACACACACACCTCCCGTGCACAGTGCCTGAGCAATAATTCTTTAATCTGACCCCAAATTGCTGTCTCTCGATCCTACATAGTGAATTGCAACAACAGATTAACAATAGAATATGATGCTAATCACGAAGAAGTGCTATGTTAGGGACGTAGAGCTATAACATCATCTATTACTGCTCTCTCAAACTTGCATACCGAATCGCAACAACAGAATATGATGCTAGTCACGAAGAAGTGCTATGGTAGGGATGCAGAGACACAGTATTACCTTCTGCCACTCAGCTATGCAAAATAAGCTGCAAAAGGACGAAAATCTGGGCCAAGTTCAAGTAAAATCAACATATCTTCAGACGATTTCACTCAGCCTAGGGCCCACATCCTCGTCGATTAAGGAAACTCCCTAACACTTCTTCCTAAGCGATTTATTTTGCTTATTACACCTTGCTGTCCTCTTCCGTGTTACTTAAATCATTCAAACGCCACCATATTCAGCATAAATAACCTACAAACTGATATTAACTACCCGTATCCAAAAATAAATCGCTAAGGGGGAGGTGTTAGGGACCTTCTTTACATACCGAGAATACGACCTTAAGAGGAACTTTTAGGGGGTTCATAGGGAGCCTCACTAACCCCTTCACAACCAGTGGTCCTTCCAAGATGAACAAATCGCCTAGGGAACGGCTATACGTCATTTATTTTAACTATCCTCTCTTTATATTTACTTAATCCCGTCAGGTACGGTTAAGGACCCGTAAAGAAGCACCCTAACACCTCTTCCTTAGCGATTTACTTTTTTAGCATCCTTTTGTTCGTTATCTACGCAGAGTATGGCGATACTGGATGGATTTATGTAACACAGAGGAGAACAGTATGGTGCAATACACAAAATAAAGTGCTTAGGAAAATGTGTTAGGGAGCTTCCTTAACCCGACGAGAGGACGGATCAAGGACAACAATTCGCCAACGTCTTCCACTATTTCTACCCCAAACTTAAGACATATCCAGGTACAATTGGTGGCAAAAGTTCGCATACCTCTTCCACTACGTCTACTTCACACGTAGGGCACGTCCGTCACTTTGCTCCCTGACGCATCATATCAGAGAGAATCATTCGTGGCCAGAGAAACATACCAAGCCTCCTCTCAGCTCAGGAATATTAGCCAAGAGAGAAAAATACTAGGGAGAAGGGGTGAAATATTAGCAGAATTATTGTATCTATGGCCAGAGAAACGTATAAAGTCTCTCTCAGCTTAGGAGTATTAGCCAACAGAGAAGTGTGACAAGAAGAGGTGAAATATTAGGAGAACTCTTGTATCTATGGCCAGAGAAACATGTCAGGTCCCTCTTTACTACTCCACTGTGTCTACGTCACACTTAGGGCATGTCCGTCACTTCCCACGTCCGTCGCTTCCCATGTCCGTTACTTCCCATGTCAGTCACTTCCCATGTCGGTCACTTCCCACGTCCGTCACTTCCCATGTCCATCACTTCCTATGTCCGTCACTCTCCTCCCAGATGCAACATATCAAAGAGACTCATCAGTGGTCAGAGTTACCTACCAAGCATCTCTGTGTCAAGGAATGCCAGACTAAAGAGATGAAAGTACCACACAGATGCTATCCTTATACCCTTACCAAACGCTTTAGAGACGCATCATGTAACCAGCATCACAAACCATTCTGCGAGGGCAAAAGTTGTAGTGTTTGCAAGGATATATACCGGACCTAGCTGTTCGAAAACTTATGTAGCCGACTGTACTAGCATTCGGCATTAAAAAGTGTTAACCGTTACTCCCAGTCCTTCATATATGCAACAGGTCAACTCTAGAACTGTCTTCCTCTGTCTGTATTTCCTACTGCCTATTATTACCGGTCTTTCAAACGCAGTGTGTCCAGGCATCTCGAAATGAATGGATCTTGGATTTGGCTCTCTGTTATCTTGTTTTTGTCTTTTCTTGGAGGGAACAATTTGCGGGCTCCTGGCCTTTGGTTCCTTCTTCCTTGCATAAAAGAAAAAAATGGATGTAAAAGAATAAAATGCCATGCTCCACCTAAGGGATACATGCCCCGTAAAGAACGTGTATATGCCAGGAAGTGAAGTGTCGCCCCGTCCTCCCCCACACATAGCTTTCAAATCTGGCCGCTAGAGGACTCCACCTGACGGCCCGCTTGAGTTCCCAGGCGTCGCTGGAAATTTAATTCAGGTATCGCCAACACACGCTTAGTTTCCGCTCTAAATTTTCATCTCTGAGTACCGCTGGCTTGGAGAAATACAGAAATAGCTCCCAGGGGGCTTGGAGATGGAAATACGAAGCGTGAAACCTGGGAAAAGGTGTTTGGTGAGGCAGGAGGAAGGCAGGAAGGGGAAACTTAAGGGAAGGTAAAAATAACACGAGGGAGAGCCGGTGTCGGTGGGTGAGGAGAGTGTGAGGTGTGCTTGTTCTTGCTATTACGGGGACAAAATTGACTCCTTCCCAAGCTGCGTTGATCAAGAATGCATGTCCTGAGAATGAAAATCACTCGAGGACTCACAAATCAGTCAGGAAAATCGGCACTGATATTTTTCGCGATTACCAAACGATTATGTTGTGGGAATTGTTTCAGCAGGGAAGAAGTGGCAATGAAGAGGAAGCCCGGGGGAGGGGAGGAGGGGTGACTGGGGAAGGGGAAAGGGGAGCAGGGGAAAAGGGAGGAAGAGGGGTGGGGAAGAAGGGAAAAGGGGTGCAGAGAAGTAACGAGGAAGATAGGGGAAGAAGGGGAGGGATGAGCCACCTACCTGGGGAGGGGGACAGGGAGAGGTGGGGGAGGGGAAGGGAGGTGGGGGAGGGAGAGTAAGACAGGTGGGGGAGGGAGAGTAAGACAGGTGGGGGAGGGAGAGTAAGACAGGTGGGGGAGGAGAGAGAGATGTGGGGGAGGGGAGACAGAGAGGGGAAAAAGACAGGCAGTGTGTGGATGAGGGAGAGAGGGGGGGAGCCAAGAATGCTGCCTCCCCTCCCTCACTAGCAGACTGGGAAACTCAATATGCGTCCAGCTCTCGCCTTATAAGTAACTCCCTGCACAGCTCAGTCGCATCACAGTGGCCGCGGGGAAGAGAGTACAGTAGCAGGGAGCAGTGAGAGTGAGCAGGGCCAAGAGGGAGCAGCAGAGGGGAGAGGAGCTAGCAGGAGGGAGATGAGCTAGTATATGTAAGGGCTAGGAGGAAGCAGGAGGGATGGAGTTAGCAGAGTGGATATGTGGGAGTAGAAGAAGGGATAGGAGTTAACAGAAGGGACTTGAGGGAGTAGGAGGAGGGCAAGAAGTGAGCAGAAGGACCCTGGGGGAGTAGGAGTGGGGCAAGGAGTTAGCAGGAGGGACATGACAGAGTAGGAGAAGGACCATGGGTAAGCAGAAGGGGCATAGATTAGCAGTAAGACCATGAATTTGAAACTGGAAAAGTCTTAGGCAGGAAGAGGACAATATGGAAGAAGTAAACGTTATTAGATGTAAAGTCAGGAGGACCATGAATTAGCAGGAGAGAAGTAAGGAGTTAGCAGTAGGGTCATGAAACTGAAGCAGGGAATTTTTTAAGCTGGAAAAAGATTAGAGGGAATGAACAGGATAACTTAAGCAGGAAGAGGATTACAAGGAATAAGTAGGTGTTTAAAAAAAATCAGATGTTAAGTCAGCAGGAGAAGGACCATAGAAGTAGCAGAGGCGACATGGAGGCGATTTGTTTGTGGTCACCCCTTACGGGATTAAGGCTTCTGGCAATAGATAGATATATAGATAGACTCGAAACAGCAGAAGTAAGACCATGAAGGCTTGGGTGAAAACTGAGGAAGGCTGGGTATGATTTAAGAAAGATTACCAGACGAGTTACATTTCTTTGGTCTATATTCTCGTTGTGTAAGGAGGCTCCCTAACACCTCTTCCTTTGCGATTTATTTTCCAAACCACCCATTAATATCCCCTGGTTTGATTCTTATGCTTCAGTATCTAGATTGCTTGAATAACACACAAGAAAATAGCAACGGAGAAGAGTCAGAAATAAATCGCTAGGAAAGAGGTGTTAGTAAGCTTCCTAACGATACTAGAATACCACCTTATATTTCTCTAACTCAGCAGCTTAACCCCTCCACCTCAAGACGCCTTCCTTAAGAATAAAATCGTCTGGAGAGGTCAACAGTACTTTTAAAATCAGAAAATAAAGAAAGAGAAAAGAGAATGGGATTGGGTAGGATGGTAAGGCGAGGTGAAAGCACTAAGGTAGAACTCTCACCTGTCTAATTAAATCACTCATTCACAGGTCATTTAAACCAGGTAAACACTACAGGTAAGGTGATCGTAATTACAGAAAGAGATGTATTTTAATTGAAACTAGATATGTATTCTTGTAGAAAATTAATTACCTCTATAATGAAAGTTTGTTCCATACTTCCTTCATATTATCATCATCATTATCATCATCATTATTTCATACCTGACTCATTAAATCATCATTAACAAATATCATCTCATCATTGTTCCATACCTAACTCATATTAAAAACATCATCATCATCATCACCATCAATCATCGTCATCACCATCAATCGTCATCATTATCATCGTCATCCTCCTCCTCCTCCTCTTCCTCATCATCATCATTGTCCCAATCAGACTCATATTAATGTCTCCTCCTCCTCCTCATCATCATCATCACTGTCCCAAATCAAAACTCCTATTAAAATACCATCATCATCATCATCATCATCATCATTATTACCCCCAAAATGAGATACTTATTGACAAAAAGGATAGGTACAAAAACAAGAGGGGAGGGAGGAGGCTGCATGCTCAAAATGAACAACAGATTACTCAAAGCTGAAATATTATGCAATTAAAAGGAAGATCAGTATTCTCATAACAATAACAGTATAAATATAGCCATTATCTATATGCTTAAATCTTATGAAAGTACTTAAGGTATACTGTGGTCATTCTATAACAGTTTATAAAGTACTGTACAAATGCTGAAGTAGTGTGGCAGTAGTGGAGTGGTGTGGAGGTGGAGGGGTGAAGAAGTGAAGTGGTGTAGGGGTGACGAGATGGAGAGGTGGAGGGGTTGAGTGGTGTAAGGGTGGAGTGGAGACATGGAGTGGTGTGGGGGTGGTAGGTGGAGATGTGGAGTGGCGTAGGGGTGAGTGGTGGAGGCATGGGGAGACGGAGAAGTGGAGTGGTGCTGGGGTGAAGAGGTGCAGTAGTGGAGGGGTGGGGTAGTGGAGTGTAATGAAGTGGAGTAGTGTAGTGGTGAACTGGAGTGGAATAGTAAAGCAGAGTGGACTAGTGGAGGTGGGAAGAGTGACTGATCAGTATGTAGCAGTGGAGAGTGGAGAGGTGGAGATGAAGATGGGTGGAGGTAGAGAAGTGGAAGTGGCGTACATTGAAAAACACAGATCAATAGGTAAAGTGGAATAGTGAAGTTGTAGATGGATGGAGGGGGTGAAGTGAGAGTGGAGTACATTGGTCAGTAGAGTGGAGTGGTGGAGTTGTAGATGAGTGGAGGGGGTGAAGTGGAGGTGGAAGCCTCGTGTCGGTATGAGAGTTGATCAATGAGTACAGCGTAGGAAACCATGAAGCCAAGCATAGTCACCAGTAGTCCCCTTGTGGCCCGGTAGCCCCCAAATGTCTCAACCTGGGGATAGATAGACAGATAGATAGATAAATAGATAGATAGACAGACAGAGATGGAGAGATAGGTGGATAGACAGACTACAGACAGATAGACACAGATAGATAGAGATATGGAGAGACAGACAGGCGGATGCATAGGTACACAGATAGATAAACAGATAGATAAACAGACGGGTAGATAGACAGGGACAGATAGATAGGTAGATATATGATAGATAGATAGATAGATAGATACATGGATAGAGAAAGAGACAGAGAGAGACAGACACAGACAGAGACAGATAGGTAAACAGACAGGCACAGAGAGGCAGATGATAGATAGATAGACAAATAGATGGACAGATAGATAAATAGATAGATAGATAGTCACCAGAAGCCAGAGGGTTAACGAGACAGCAATTAATTAGATTACAATTGAAGAATCCTAGTCAACATTGCATTTATAGATGTCGTTACACTTTACCCTTAGCGGTTTATTTCGCTTACAGTATTACAACTCAGTATCCTCCTCCTCCTCCTCATCCTCACCCTCCTCCTCCTCCTCTTCATCTTGTGGCTCCAGGCTCATATAAACGTGAACCCAGTGGACTGAAGGCTGTAGTTGCCCTCCTCCTGCAGTCCACCATCGACCTTTCGGGGGATAGGGGGGGAGTTAAAGGACGTGTGCATAACTGGGCAGAAGATCCGACCGTTTATATCAGTGCTACCACGTGAAGGCGTCCCTCTCTATCACCAATATCCTCTTATATATTACTGACCCAAATTATGTTGAGAGAAGGGAATGAGACAAACGAGGAGAGTGTTTGTGAGTGAGGTGGAGGGGGGGAGAGGGAGGGGGAGGCCGAGGATGAGATGGAGGGATGGAGTGGAGAGATATATGTGAGAGGGGGTGTGAGCCGGGGGAGGGACAGTGAAATGGCGGGGAAAAGGGCGACATGGAGGCGATTTGTTTGTGACCACCCCTTGCAAGTTTAAGGCATCTAGCAATAGAAAGACATACAGAGAATGCTAAGAAATAATTCGTAAAATAAATCGCTAAGGCATAATTGTCACGAAGCCTCCTGTGTCATTTAAGAGACCTGAACTAATCTTACGAGAGAATGTTATGGTATATTACGCAAAAAATAATTCGCTGAGGAAGGGGTGTTGCGAGGCCCCTACTAACCTGAGGAGGTGACTCAAGCAGGGAATCTCTCAACAGCAGGACCTCAGCAGGGCTCTCTCCTGCTGCCCTCAGCCTCCTGACTTGCCTCTGCACCTCCGTCACTACCTCACCGTACTGAAGGGGCATCATCATCATCATCGTCATCATCATCGTCATCATTATTATTATTATCGTCATTATTATTATCATTACTAACATCATCGTCGTCGTTATCAATATCACTATTATTATTATTATTATTATTATTATTATTATTTACTGTTATATTCTCACCGCGTCCATGAGTCGTGCTGAAGGCTCACACATAACCATCAGGATCAACACCGTAATCACAAGCGGCTCCAGGTACATGAAGTAACTGCTGCCTTTCAACACCTTGGACGTGCACAGGATTCCAATCAGTGTGATGGAGTGGAGGTTCATGCTGATCGTGTACCTTATAAACCCGTCTCTTAGATCCACGAAAACCTCCTGGAGAACCTCAAGAAAACTGCACAAGGCTTGGACATCCTCAGGGGTCAAAGAAGAGGCGATTCGACAGTGATGTGCCATTCGTCTGTACACCCTAGTTAGCCATTTCAGATGTACGGCGATGAACAACGTGCTGATCATAGGGAAATTCTGGCATATGAAGATGCTGACTAGCGTGCTCATTTCCTCAGTCATGTTGGGACTATACAGCGCATGGTACATATCGACGCACCAGTTAACAGCAAAGGTCATCCCTGTTAATATTACCGCACTCAAGGGCAGCCACCTGAAGAGTCGCTCAGGGTAGGTGTTCTGCTTATCCTCCTTAAGTTTCTGCTTCCACTTGTTGTAACTCCTGGTGCTGAACATCCTCAGAGGCGTCTTGAACCCCGGGCGAAGGAGAGCCAGGGTGTTAATCTTACCGTAAACATCAGGGAGGGTACGATTGGTGAATTTGATGGTATAGGCTTGAAGCGCCGGGACAACAGCCAGAAATAGGACAAGCAGGGAGCCTTGTATCACATTAGGTTCACTGTTATTTTCAGACCACGGGAACCCAGCCACGCCCGTCACGAACCCAAAACACGGATACGTCGTCCAGAAAAGATAGGAAACCACGAAATGGATCCTGTTGACTTCGTACCGCCGTCCAACACGCCTGAACGTCACAAGTCCCCAAATCCTAAACAGCAGGAGTATCCCTCTGTTCTTCGCGTCAAAGCTGAGCCCTGGACATGTGCTTCTCCCCTCCACATCAACTTCCCCCACGTCCTTCGCGTTGCTTGATTTCTCGTTCCTCTTGCCTTCCACGTCCACCACACATTCCTCATTCCCTTTGCTGGGTTTCTCTCCTTGTGCTGTTATCTGTGACTGCATTTCTCACACTTACCCTTCACACGCCCCAACTTTGCCAAGAATACTATGCTGTTGAATAAAGTGAACGGTGTGTTGTAACCTTTCTCAGCGTAAGAAATCGTAGCTACTATATTTTTGCTCAGCTATGAAGTGATCTCCCTTATTCAGAATTTTTAGTCAAGACCAATTCGTTCATCTGATCATTCTTCACCTATTTCAGTCTAGATTTTGGTCTGCTTAAGAGTGGCTTCTCGTCATCTGAAGGTTACAGTGTGAGTCTTGTGATGAACACCACTTTCTTTCCCCCTATGCAGGTCTGAGAAAGTTATCCGTACACGTTCTCAGTACGATACCAGCAGAGATCACTGTGTTCCTCTCTCTGCCCTTCTGAGCTTAGGAGCAGATGCCCGTCCTCTCTGGATTAAAGCTGGGTATCCATGAAAAACTCTGTGTTTTTCCCTTCCTAGGTGGAACTAAAGGGTGATATGGCTATGTTCTCGAGACAAGTAAGATCCCAATGAAGAACGCTAGGATTTTCTTCCCCTGGGCAGAGCTGGTAATGTATGTGAACGTCGTATGAACACTAGCTATCGTTTTCTCTCCCTGTGCAGCGCTGGCTATGTTACGAAGAAGAACACTCTGCTCTGTTCTTCCCGGGCTGTGGAGAGGTGCAAGGTAGGTACATTCCCGCCAGAGATCAACAGGAACAGGTCAGATGGTAGAGTTGCAGAGACGGAAGTGAGAAGAGGAATGCCTAGTGCGTCAGGTAAGGGGGTGTCGGGTTGAGAGTAGGGTCAAACAGCGAAAGTAAGGTCAAACAATGTCACTGCTATGTCAACACCCATTATCTCCTATCAGCACTACCATTATCGATATCACTATTAACCCCTTCACGCCCAAGACTTCATACAAATTACAAAATCTAATTACTTCACTCTTTTCTACTAACACCTATTCCTTACCGATTTATTTTCGATTTGTCTCCGTTACTTTGTTACTGATTCTGTTCCGTTACTATATCCTTGTGTGTTATTCCAGCAATCTATGTCAGTATTAAAGAACTATAGTCACGAAGAAGTGCTACGAAAATCTGGGCCAAGTTAAGGTGAGAGGACTATAGATTTTTAGGAAGCCTTCGCTCGAGTGCATCATCAGGGACCGGCCGGAGAGACTAAATGCATTATAAACATATAACACGAACCCTATCTTGGCGCATAATGGCCTGATAAACACTGATAAGGAATGATAACAGAGTGAGATTATACACACACACACACACACACACACACACACACACACACACACACACACACACACACACACACAGCTGCAACATGAGATTAACAATAGAATATGGTGCTTGTCACGAAGAAGTGTGTGTGTGTGTGTGAAGAAAGCCACCATTCCTTTCATCACGCACTACAGGCCATACATTTTCTTTGTAGCCACCTTCCAAGAAAATGAACAATATTAGTACATTTAATGGCTTACTATTATATTTCCCCGTAAGTCCTAGTAACATGGGTAAAGGTAGGGACATACGCCACGGGACGATTAGCCACGGTTCTCATTTCCGTAACATAAGCCTTTGAGCCTGTGGAGGGGTGTGGTTCCTTCTCCCTTGCATTACAAAAAAAAATCACTCAAACTTCTAGGATACAAGGCCACAGCATCAGGTTGCCATAGTTACCGCCATCAGGTGTTACTCAAGGTATTCTTTTACCTGCCAATCCTTCCTCTGTTTTATTATTGTGTGTGTGTGTGTGTGTGTGTGTGTGTGTGTGTGTGTGTGTGTGTGTGTGTGTGTGTGTGTGTGAGAGAGAGAGAGAGAGAGAGAGAGAGAGAGAGAGAGAGAAGGATGGATAGACACCTGAGTGGAGTGATGTCACCTGCCCACACCTGGCTAAGAACTCTCACACAAACAGGTAGGCAGTTTCCTTGACCCAGCCACCGCGTAAGTCCTGCTATCTGTCTATCTATTGCCAGACGCCTTAATCCCGTAAGGGGTGGCCACAAACAAATCGCCTCCATGTCCTGCTACCGAGGATAAATATAAAGTATTGCCTAAGCCTTACCTGATTTTACGTCCTCAATCACGAAGCGTATATGTATTGAAATCTAAGTTAGTCTGTTTACTAGAATCTGACAGAGCCCCAACCCCATCCAGCTCAGTTGATGGTTAGATTTTTTTGGACTGCCTGATTTGACTAGTAACCAAGGAGACTCGTCCCTTCTTGATACCTACAGCAGAGTAATTTTTAAAGTGAAATTGGCCAGTTCCCTCAGATGAAAACAAATCGACTAAAATAAATGACAAGCTTTTAAGACCCGTACTCTCGTCCCTAATACCTTTTCCTTTGCGATTTATTTTCCTTACTACGCCTTACTGCTCTGTTGTATATATATTTTTTTTTTCATTTAAGCACCAAAATGGAAGGCAAAAATAACACAGAAGGGATTATTAATGAGCCGTACGCAAAAATAAATCGGTAAGGAAACGGTGTTAGGGAGCTTCCTTACCTGACAACAATACGGGAAGTCAGTGGAATATTAAAGAGCCGTATGCAAGAATAAATCGGAAAGGAATAGGCGTTTGGGGACTTCCTTATCTGACAACAATACGGGAAGTCAGTGGAATATTCAAGACCCGTATGCAAGAATAAATCGGAAAGGAAAAGGTGTTAGGGAGCTTCTTTAACTGGGCCTAAGACACTCTCGGTAAAATTCAGTCGGTCATTAGCTAAAAAAAAAATAATAATAATAAACAAATAAATAAATAAAAATTCTAGAGTTGTTCCGGGCATGAAAGGGGTAAGTTAATAAAGGACGCGATTTTTTTAGTAATTTATATTCACCCAAAATTAACCCAACTCAAAAAAAAATGGAAAAAGAAAAAGAAAAAATCGTTCAGGTGCCAATCTCATCAGACTCCTAATCATAAATTAAGAAGGAACACTGCAGGTAACTCAGGTGTCTCGCTCAGGTATTCCCCGCTCGTTACCATGACAACGGCACGGGTAAATGCTGGGTTCGTGGTGGATATGACCATTCTAAACCACATGCTCTCACCACAGTCACCACCACTACTACTACTACAACACCATTACTACTACCACTACCACACCGTCACCACCACCACCACTGTGACCCTTCTCAACCACAAACTCTCACCACAGTCACCACCACTACTACTACAACACCATTACTAACACCACGACACCATCACCACCACCATCACTATCACTACCACCATCACCACACCACCATCACACCACCACCACACACCACCACCACCAACACCACCTTCCACTAAGATCGCAATATTGAGTTTTTCAATGCCAAAGGGAACAGGAGGAAAATACTGCTTCGTTAACTGAATACGTAAACAGATAAATAAAACAGTAATTAAGGAGATAAATAACCTAAATAACGATAAAGACATCAATAAAATCTCACCCTCAACCTCGATCTCTGGGAAAGGTATGAGGAGGGATTACTGAAGGGATTACTGAGGGGATTAATGAGGGGATTACTGAGGGGATTACTGAGGGGATTAATGAGGGGATTACTGAGGGGATTATTGAGGGGATTACTGAGGGGATTATGGAGGGGATTACTGAGGGGATTAATGAGGGGATTAACGAGGGGATTACAGTCTATATGTTTAACCCTAATATAACCCTTTTTTTTTTCTTTTTCCACCTTATTTCACGTAGCTCAGTGGCAGAAAAAGACAAGAGCTGCTACGGCCCCGCATCCTTCCCACGGCACTTCTTCGTGACTAGCATCGTATTCTACTGTGTGTCTTGTGTTACAGCTCAGCGCTGAAGATAGATAGATGGCATACTCCACATCTATCGTCCCTATTTCAAGACGCTTTCCCTCAACACTAACATACACAACAATCCACCATAGTCCTTTCATATTGAGCTGGCCTAGATTTTCGTCCTTTTGCAGCTCATTTCACGTAACTCTGAGACATGATAGTAATACGGCTCTAGCATCCCTTCCACAGCACCTCTTCGTGACTAGCATCATATTCTAGTGTTAATCTAAAGGTACAACTCAACATGCAAGATAGAGATGTGGATATTTTAGGCCAAGTTAGAGTGAACAGAGTATAGCGCAACGACAAGAAGTTCGGGCTCCTGGCGAACATCTGAATCTTACGTAACCGGGATTTTGCGTAACTAAGATTTTACATAACGGTGAGGATGGGGAAAAGAAGGATGATGATGATGATGATGATGATGATGATGATGATGATGAGGAGGAGGAGGAGGAGGAGGATGTTGATGATGATAATGATGATGATGATGATGATGATGAGGAGGAGGAGGAGGAGGAGGATGTTGATGATGATAATGATGATGATGATGATGGGGGTGGTGATGATGATAATGATGAAGATGTTGATAGTGGTGGTGATGATGATGATGATGATGAAGATGGTGGTGGTGGTGGTGGTGGTGGTGGTTGTGGTAATGATGAAGTGGTGGTGGTGGTGGTGGTGGTGGTGGTGGTGGTGGTGGTGGTGGTGGTGGTGGTGGTGGTGGTGGTGATGATGATGATGATGATGATGATGATGATGATGATGATGATGGGGAGGAGGAGGAGGAAGACTAAAGAGGAAGAAGAAGAAGAAGAGGAAGAATAAAGAGGAGGAGGAGGACGACGAGGAGGAGGAGGAGGAGGAATAGGAAAACAATGACGATGACAAAGACAAAGACGACAGTGATGACGACAAAGAAAACAATGATGATGATGATGATGATGATGATGATGATGATGATGTGAATTGGAGAGGGATTAACAGAAAGACAGAAGTGAATGAAACAGAAAGAGTGAAATAATCTAGTTGTGTGTGTGTGTGTGTGTGTGTGTGTGTGTGTGTGTGTGTGTGTGTGTGTGTGTGTGTGTGTGTTTTATTGGGGTCTTTGTATTGCTCTTCCCTCCCTTTTCCTTCCACCTCTTTCCTCTCTCTTCTCTTTTTCCTCTCTCTCCTCTTCCCTTCCTCTCATCTTTTTTTCCTCTCCTCTCCTCTCCCGTCATTGCTTTTCCTCTCTCTTCTCTTCTCTTCTCTTCTTTCGTCTCTCTTCCCTGCCCTCCTCACCTCTCCCCTCTCCTTCTCCACTCCTCTCCCTTCCTTCCACAATCTCTTTCTTTCTCTCTTTTCCTCCTCCTCTCTTCTCTTCTTCCACAATTTCTTTCTTTCTCTCTTTTCCTCCTCCTCTCTTCTCTTCTTCCACAATTTCTTTCCTCCCTCTCACTTTTCCTTCTATTTTCTCCTCTCTCTACCTTCTTCTGCCACATCTTTCCTCCTCCTCCCCTTTCCTTCGCCTCTTTACTCCTCTCTCCCTGTCTTTTCCCCATCCCATTATTTTTCCCTCTACCTGTCTCCACCACTTCTCTCCATTTTCCTCTTCTTCTCCTTTCCCTCCTCCACCACTTTTCTCCTTCCTTGTACCCCTCTTTTCTCTCCCTCCTCCCTCCTTCTTTCTCCTCCCCTTCTCTCCCTCCTCCCCCCAACCTCCTTTATTCCCTCACAGTAGGAAAATTCCAGACAACCCACCCTGAAGGCATATTCCACAAAGCCACTCAGAGTCCCAAACATCCCTCTCTATTTCCTTCAATAAACTCTAAGTTACTCCACATCCACACTCCACCTTTACCACATCCACTCAGACACTCTTTCTCTTCCACCCTGCACGCACAGTTCCTCGATCCCCCCCTTCTGTGGTCGTTAATTAACAGGGACAAAGTGGTAACTGGGACCACAGACTCAGGGGACGTGGGTACTATAAGAGCGCCCGTGAAGTCACTCTCTGTCAGCAGCAGATCCACAGCATCCACAGACAGACGGACAGACAGACAGCCGGAGCAGAGGGCCAACCACAACAACAACTACAACAACCACTACCACTACTACTACAACTACAACATGATCAGCCTACGGACTGTCGTGAGTATACTATCTCCTAACACCCCATTTTCTTTTTAGTTTTTCTCCCTAATTTTTCAGATCAAAAATATACCTTGAGTTTTTATTCTGTCTGCCCCGAAAAAAACTTAAATTAGCAAAGAAAATCCAGCATATACCTAGACTTTGGCAAAAATAATAATAATAATAATAATAATAATAACAAAAATCGTTCTAGGGGTGCTTCATTTTCTATCTGGCTCCTCCATTTTCTATCCGACTCTCACATAAGGGGAAACTGCTTTATTATACGGACTTTCAAATACCCTTTCTCGCCTGGCCATCAACAGCTTTCTCACAGTACTTGCGTTTGTACTGAGAGGTAAATAAATAAGAAAATACAAGTTCCCTTCGTAAAATCACCACAAACAAGACGTAAACAAACAAACAAACTTCCGCCAGCTAAGGTCAACGCACTACCGCTCTTACGTAACTGGTCCTTCGATTACGTAACTCCGGAATTCGTTGCTGTCGAAGTAGCTATAGGTCTGTCTGGCTTCCTACCCTATCTATCTATCTAGTTACTTGTTTATCTACTACTACTACTACAACTAAGAACAACAACAACCATAATAATAATAATAATAATAATAATAATAACAACAGTAATAATAATAATGATAATAATAATAATAATAATAATAATAATAACTAATAATAATGATAATAGTAATAATAATAATAATAATAATAATAATAATACGGTAACAGTAATAATAATAATAATAATAATAATAATAATATCCCAACTCTTCCCCCTACCCAGATGGTGGTGCTGTCTCTCCTAGCCCTAGCCTACGTAGCCCTAGCCATGCCCAGCCCTCAGTACGGGGGTGGGGGCTACGGGGGAGGGTATGGGGGAGGCTACGGGGGAGGCTATGGGGGAGGCTATGGGGGAGGCAGCCGACCGGGAGGATATGGGTAGGTATTTATTTTAGTTTTTATTAATTATTTTTCATATTTTATTTATTCTATTTATTCATTTTATTTATCTATTTATTCTATCTATTTTATTTATTTATTTATCTTTATTTTACACTTCCATATTAAACACAAATATCAATAAATCACTGCAGCATCCCTCCAACAGAGAGAGAGAGAGAGAGAGAGAGAGAGAGAGAGAGAGAGAGAGAGAGAGACAGACAGACAGACAGACAGACAGACAGATAGATACAGACAGACAGACAGAAAATCAGAGAGAGAGAGAGAGAGAGAGAGAGAGAATAATACAATCTGGTCCCCACCCCCCCAGGTACCCTCAGAGACCCACCTACTACACGCGCCGCCCTGGAGGCTATGGCAAGTAAGGAGGACCAAACGACAGACCGATACAGCAGGGACCAGAGACAGGAGGGACCAGAGACCAGAGGGAGTAGACAAGGAGAAAATAGAGACCGAAGGGAGCGGAGACCGAAGAGAAAAGAGATTGAAGGGAAGAGACCGCAGAGAAGAGACAGAGGGGAGCAGAGACCACAGGGAACAGAGACCGAAGGAAGCAGAGACCGAAGGAAGCAGAGACCGAAGGGGGCAGAGACCGAAGGAAGCAGAGACCGAAGGGGGCAGAGACCGAAGGAAGCAGAGACCGAAGGGGGCAGAGACCGAAGGAAGCAGAGACCGAAGGGGGCAGAGACCAGAGGAAGCAGAGACCAGAGGGAACAGAGACCTAAGGGAGACCACAATTACTCCAGCCACAACCCCTTCCCAACGAGGAGGATGTCTACATGTTAACCCTTTAAACCCAATGACTTAGTTATTATTATTATTATTATTATTATTATTATCATTATTATTATTATTATTATTATTGCTGTGTTCAAACAATTCTATTAAAGTTTAGATTAAGAGCGTCTATTATTACTATTATTATTATTATTAGTAGTAGTAGTAGTGGTAGTATTGTTATTACTATTATTACTATTATTATTATTATTATTATTATTATTATTGCTGCTACTACTATTACTACCACCACCACCACCACTACCACTAGGCTACTACTACTACTACTACTACTAACGCACGACACCAACTGATCCCCACCTCAAGGGTCTATAATAATCATACAATATACCCCAAAGGATCTTAGTGAGGAGAGAGAGAGAGAGAGAGAGAGAGAGAGAGAGAGAAGGAAATCATCTCTCTCTCTCTCTCTCTCTCTCTCTCTCTCTCTCTCTCTCTCCACCACGCAAGATATTTTGTTCCTACTATCCTCACACGATTCTCCCTCTCTCTCTTTCTCTCTCTCTCTCTCTCTCTCTCTCTCTCTCTAAGGACGGAATTCTCTCAGTAAAGGAGGTTAAAATTACGTGCGCTTGTGTCGTTACCCTCTGACGTCTATCTATCTATCTATCTATTGCCTGGCACCGCATCCTGGGAGGGGTGACTTCGATACATGGACCTCTGACTCATTCTGTCCCTACTCAGACGGAAAAATAAAGAAACAGAGGAAGGAGGGAAGGAAATAAGGGGCAAGGGAATACAAGAAAAAATAAATCACAGTAAGAGAGAGAGAGAGAGAGAGAGAGAGAGAGAGAGAGAGAGAATCATAAAACTCGACCAAGGATAGAAAATGGTGATAACAGAAAATGGCAGTACAGGTGAACAAAGAAAACGTTTAATTTTTTGGGTAACTATTCTAGCACTTGTGAGACTGTTTAAACTGTATATTTATTTATTTATTTACTGCTTTTCTATGCTATGTAGTACTGTGTTTCCTTACTGGGTTTTTGACTGTATTGAACATGATTATTTTTAGGCCATGTATGTGTCACTGTGCCGCTTTGCTCTCACGTACCCTTCCTGCATTGCCTTCCGTGACAAGGTTTGCCAGAGTGATGGGACTTGTTCGAAATATTAAAATAAGAATCTAAATAAAAAGAAGAAACTGAACGATACTTAGCGCTTTAGGTAAACACGTAAACAGAATAAAGAGTAACCACCCTCATCTCCCTAAAATAGTCTATCTATCTATCTATCTATTGCCAGACGCCCAATCCCGTACGGGGTGGCCACAAACAAATCGCCTCCACGTCGCCCTGTCTCCCGCCATTTCACTGCCCTGCTCCCAACTCACACCCCCCTCTCTCATATACCTCTCCACTCCATCCCTCCATCTCATCCTCGGCCTACCCCTCCCTCTCCCCCCCTCCACCTCACTCACATACTCTCTCCTCGTCAGTCTCTCCCCAAAATAGTGTTCCATATTAATTTTATCCTATTTATCGATCAGAAATAAGCAATATGTCCAAATCTTTATTCTCCAAGGCTGGTAAAGTAAATGGAAAGGATTCAGATTCCCTTCCGCGTGTCTCTGATGACGATAAAGGATTTAATACATTATGCTGAGAATTGGATACGCCTTGTGGTTGAGAAAGAGAGAGAGAGAGACAGACAGACAGACAGACAGACAGAAGCAGAGGCAGAGACAGACAGACAGAGAGAGAGAGAGAGAGAGAGAGAACGGAAAAAGCAAGATTTAAAGTCCCGAGCGATAAAAAATAGATATATACGAACACTCACGTAATATAAGACAGGTGTGCATGGTTCCAGAGCAAGGTGGCCAGGTGTGTATCCTTACCTGCAATTAAGAGAAGAATTCAATTAGCGACGTTCTTACCTGCAGTCCTGTTTGTTTATCTATCGACCTTTATACTGTTATTTATCTATTTTTATCTTTCTATGCATCTATATGTGTCAATCTATCTATCTAGGCCATATACCTATCTATCAAGGATATCTAGTGATCTACCTATCTATAAACACAAATGAACCTTTATAAACACATTAGAACCTAAATTAACATCCAATATTCAGAATAAAATGGGTAAAATTAACACAAGTAAATAATAAAAAAAAATACAAATCTGAGTATATATATTTAACATTCTTAATTTTATTATTATTATTATTTTTTTACCTTGGCGTGCAGCGATGGAAGAGCTGGTGATTTCTCGGTGAGGCGGCCATCAGGTGTGTGTGTGTGTGTGTGAGGCCATCTGATGCACGCAGGCCTCAGGGAACAGTTTTTGTCTTTTATTTCCACAATCGCTTAATAATAATAATAATAATAGTAAGCTAGAACACTACACTTTCAAACACTTTATAAATGAATCATCACTTTAATTTCTAGTCATATTCTAAGTGGCAGAGGAGGCTACTTAACACCTCTTTCTTAGCGATTTATTTTGCGCATTGCATCTCAGTATTCTTTAGATGTCTATTTATACCTCTTTATTATCGAGTTTGAGTTAATAATATACAAATGGATACTTAAGCGTAATAAGTAGAATAAATCGCTCAGGAAATGGTGTCACGTAATCACCAAAGGCACTTAAAATCAACCCTTACTACGATACACTTAAGTGCTTTTCACTTAATCGGAAATTAAAGTAGGTCCTGTTCACTTACGCCACTTAAACTACATAGGATCACGTATTCCACTTATTTCTTCACTTATCACTTATTTCCTCGTTATCTGGAGTCTGGGGAACACTTTTTTACTTAACTGAACACTTATTTAGTCACTTAATTCACTTTTCCATCGAGTCCGCATGGGTAACACTATGAACGAAGGCTTTTGCAAATTTCTCAAAGCAATATGTTTTTTTTACGCGCGTATGGGGCACTAGCACGAAGAAAATGGAAGAAAAACAATGCAAACACATAAAACATGGATAAACAAACACAAAGTAGAGAAAGAACAAATGTAAGGAAAGAAGAGGAAGGGAAGAGAGAAACAGACGGAGCGAAGGAAGAAAACGGAAACAAGATATACAAAGAGATAAGAGAAAGCACAACGATACAGGAAGTAAAGAATTGACAAAGAAAGGAAATTAGAAAAGGTAGATGACAAAAGGTAAGAATAAGAAAACAAAAAGTAGAGACAAATGAGTAAGAACGAAAGAAAGAGAGAGAGAGAAGGAAAGAGAGGGGTAGAAACGAGAGGACGCAAAAGTACTTCACAACCCGGGATAGAGGACGCAAACGTACTTCTCCCCACGAGGTAAGTAGCAACACTGAGGGGGGGATGACGCTAACAGCATCATTCGCAAACGAGTGAAGCTGGAAATTCGAGATCGATCATGCACACGAATGCCAAAATTTGCAACTAATAGAGCAAAAAGATGTATTTGATCATTATTAATTTTTAAAGGGAAGTCTTAATTATATACGTTACGTCGCACAGAATGAATCCTACTGCATTCGAAAAGGAGTGAAACAAAGAAACGAGTGAATTAACCAAACAAACCCGGAAATAATTGCCTAGCACAGCAAATATATACCTTTAATGGTCTGCTACCATAAAAGGGCGCAAGTTATCTATTTATATATGCCACAGTATACTTAACAATTACTGAATTAAGTACCATCACTCCGATTTGCCTAGGTACTAACGTTAATTATTTAAACAGATGCAACCGAAGCAAGCGATTCATCTTCTACGATTCCCAGCCCATGAAGCAGAGATGGGTAGAGGAGGAGGAGAGGGGAGGAGGAAGAGAGAAAAGGAGGGGGTGAGGAGGAAAAGAGAGAGGAGGAAGGGGGAGGAGGAGCGAGGAGAGGAGAAAAGGATGCGAGGGCGGCATTGTTTTCAACTCAAAATCAATTTCCTTTTCTTTTTTTCTTCTTTCAGGGAAACTAAGAGGATTTAAAAGACTACCTTGGTCTTTGCTTGTCCTTCCTGCAAAACAAATCTTGTCTATGAGAGGAATCAACATGTGATCAAAACTTACTTTCATGTGACAGGAAAAGAGGGATGAATTCAAAATTTCCGTTTCCTTTTCCTCCTGTCATAGATACGATAAGGATTTGATCTTAAATTCATGGGATAAGAGAACAACATAAGCATGACATTACTGTATCTTAAAAGCCTTACCGGGATTTTAAGAAAGCAATGAAATACGCCGATATCAACAAACAACCAAACAAACAAAACCCGTTTGAATGAAGTCTGCGGGATAGTTTCCAGATACCGCCACAGTTTTTAATTTACGCTATTTAATGTATCGCCAATGAAGCATATAAGATTCAGTGACTAGGAGCGCTCTTTTTACTGACCTTTTCTGTTGAGTATTCAGCTAATTATTGTGGCTTTCTCAGTCTCGTACCATATAATTTAAGACGGGAAAATTTTCGTCAAGAGAACAGTAGCAATCTTTTTCTCAGGCGGTCTGGGAGAACGTTCGTGTCTGGGAGAGATTAATACGACATTTTACCTTAATTAGCGATCTTTTTAAGCTTATGACTAGCCCTGTGTGCATCTACAATTTATTTATACCCTTGCGTATTCACCAGCTCAGCATACTTAGCGAAAATGCTTCATGTTTAATTGAAGAGAAATTAATGCCTCGCCAATCTGGCAACACTTGTTGGCTGTACAGCGATGGCCGCCATGCAGAAGGCGATGTTGCATTTCGTGTTTATTTTTGTTATTTTTCACAATTTCACCCTACGCTATTAATACTGCCGTTCTCATTATGCGTAACGTACTAGTTTGTATATACTGCATATAGCAACATAGATTTAGACGCTGAACATGTCGCAGTGTTGTGCTAGTAATGAAATAAGAATATTGTTCATTGTCGTGCATCTGGGCGTTACTCCTGCCAGTCATTAACATTATCCTGGTGTTTTCCTCGTAATTTAAAAGGCCATTCATTCATTTTTAGGCCTACATACACGTGTTCGTTTGTTTACTATACCTCTGCAGTTGCCAGATACCGCGATAAATGTCCCTACGTGATGAATGGGATGTGTATTCAGGCTGCAATACCACATTATTATTATTATTATTATTATTATTATTATTATTATTGAGCCGGGGAAGGTTTATATCCAAGGGACGGTTGGGGTTGATTGCTCATGTAATGCCACTCAGGGATGAGTGAGGCTGGTCACTCTCATCTTAAATGTCGGGACTAACTGCCTAGCTCCGGGCTCCTACGCTCCTCATGGGGCAATGTAGGATTGGATGATGGATGGATTATTATTATTATTATTATTATTATTATTTCTGTCTGGACGTTGCTACTTATCCCTAGGGTGAGAACGGAGGTCTGGATGATGATGATGATGATGATGATGATGATGATTATTATTATTATTATATTGGTGCCTCTTATCGTGATCTTAAGGAACTACCATAACACCTGCCCAACGATTTAGTTAACCTGTCACACCTGATAATACTATTTTAGAAGTACTACGAAGCCTACTACCCCATCTAGACTACTCCCTCCCCCAGTGGTCATATCAGTAGTAGTTTCAAAGCTGAGACTCACCTTGGAATAAAGCAGGTTTTTATTGGCATTATTTATTTATTTATTCATTTTTTTGGGGGGGATGAATACTGCCGATTTTTTAAGGGCCATTTCTCTCTCTCTCTCTCTCTCTCTCTCTCTCTCTCTCTCTCTCTCTCTCTCTCTCTCTCTCTCTCTCTCTCTCTCGTGGTGGGTGGATGGTGAGTATTGGCCATGGGAGGTAACAGCCGTGCGCAAAAATTCTCCCTCACTTATCTCCCAACAGCCTACCCCCCCCTCCATATTTTCTCCCCCCCCCCTCCCCAAGCCACAGAGCGCGTCCTTCCTTCTCAGTCTTTTTAGTCTGGCTGTTCATATTGGGCTCACAGGAAAGCAGAAATATCGACGAACTTTTGCACATCGCTGTTGAATCGGGGACAAAAAAACGCCTAATATTTCACCTCTTCTTTTTGTCACTCTGTTTAATATTTCTATTCTCGTCCATCAAGGAAGCTCCCTAAAACCTATTCCTAAGCGATTTATTTTGCTTATTACATCTTGTCATCCTTTTCTGTGTTACATAAATCCTTCTGATGTCACCATACTCTGCATAAACATCATACGAAAGGATATTACCCAGCCATATCCCAAACTAAATCGTTAAGGAAGAGGCGTTAGGGAGCTTCGTTTCTCTGCCCTAATATTTCACCTCTTCTGGCTAATATTCCTAAGCTGAGAGAGGCTTGGTATGTTTCTCTGCCTAATATTTCACCTCTTCTGATTAATATTCCTAAGCTGAGAGAGGCTTGGTATGTTTCTCTGCCTAATATTTCACCTCTTCTGGCTAATATTGCTAAGCTGAGAGAGGCTTGGTATGTTTCTCTGGCCATAGATGATTCTCTTTACGATGCGTCAGGGAGGAGAGTGACGGACATGCCCTCAGTGGGAGGCAGACGCAGTGAAATAGCAGACGAACTTTTGTACCTAACTGTTAACACGGTGAGAGTTGACTGGTGCTACGGGTAGGGTGTGGTCAGGGGCGATACACACACACACACACACACACACACACGAACACACAGTACCTTTATAAACTCATGAACTTTTTTTTATTCCATTCATTTTATTTTCTCCTCCTCCCTTTTTCCTTCTCACTCCTCCTCCTCCACTGTTTCTTTTCCCTCCCTCCCCCCCCCTTTCTCTCCCTTTACCTCCTCCCTTTCCTGCCTTACTTCTCTCCCTATTTCTTGCTTCATTATCCTCATCTGCATTTTATAATGTTAAATCCAATATATATATATATATATATATATATATATATATATATATATATATATATATATATATATATATATTTTTTTTTAACAAACAGCTTCTATACAATCACTATATCTGTTGCCGTTTGTTTCCCCTTGTGCTCCCTTTGAACTCTCTTTGTACTCCCTTTATATCTTCATTGTATTCCCTTTGTATTCCCTATGTACTTCCTTTATACTTCCATAGTACTCCCTTTTTACTCCCTTTGTACTCTCTTTGTGCTCCCTTTGTACTCCTTTTGTATTCTCTTTGTACTCCCTTTGTATTTCCTTTGTATTCTCTTTGTACTCCCTTTGTACTCCCATTATACTCCCTTTGTACTCTCTTTGTGCTCCCTTTGTACTCCCTTTGTATTCTCTTTGTACTCCCTTAGTACTCCCTCTCTGTTCCCCTTTGGATTCCCTTTCCTCCCCTCCTCCAGACCTCATTCCCATACACGTCAGAGCAAGAGACATAGTACCAGTTTTTGTGAGTTTTTTTCCTCCTTCTCTCCCCCTCCTTCTCCTTCCCTCCCCCTCCTTCCCCTCCTCCTCCTCCTTCCCTCCTCCTCCTCCTCCTGCAGCCTCGTCTTCAGCGTATTCTTCATTACCTTCTGATCTCTTTCCTCCCTCCTCCCCTCCCCTTCCTTGCCTTCCTCCATCCCTCCTCCCCACAGCCCTTCCCTCCCTCCCCTCCCCCGCCTCCTCCTTCCTCCCTACTCACTTAACTCCCTCTCTTTGCCTTTCCTCCTCCTCTTTCCTTTCCTTCTCTCCCCA
>NC_136992.1:827500-842500 GCF_032717465.1 Coenobita brevimanus | reverse complement strand
ATGCCAAGGGACAAGTTGATAACCTTGAGGAACGCCACATCCAGTCCAACTCCTCAGCAACAAACATCTTCATCACTCTTTCTAGGCCCTGAATCAGACTCTGTGGACTTTCCCCTGCTATCGACGACTTCTAGGGTGTATGTAGGGTGAATTTAGGGTGTCCCGGGGATGCTGGGAAGGGCAGGGTGAGGGAAAGACTAGTGTGACATCCTGGAAGGGGTATATAAGGTGTGGCTCCTTCTTCTGCCTGTGGGCTATAATTTTACCTGTCCTGCCGACCCACCTGTCTCGCTTCCCTCCCTTCCCTGCCCTGCTTTCCTTCTCCTCCTTCATTCCTTCCTTCCTCTCTTCCTTCTTTACCTTCCTTCCTTCTTTCCCTCCTTCATGATCTTCCTTTATTTCTGCTCAATCTTCATTTCTTGTTTCCTTTTCTTCCTGTGGTCTATCCTACCTTAACTTTTTCCTTCCTCTCTTGCCTAACTTCTTTCTCTGCCTCTCCTACCTCCTTTCCTTCCTTCCTTCCTTCCTTTGTCATTCATTCTCGCTCTTTCTTCCTTCCCTTCCTTCCTGCCTTACTTCCTTCCCCTACCTTTCTTCTTGCCCGCCCTCCTTTCTTTTCTTCTCTTCCTTCCCTCCTGCCTTCCTTCTCTCCTTCAGCTTCCTTTCCTTTCCTACCTCTCTGTCCTTCCTCCTCTCTCACACCTTTCTTGTTTCCCTTCCTTTCTCCTTTACCTTCCTACCCGCCTCCCTCCCTTTCCATGCGTCGCCCTGATATCCATTTTTTGTTCTTCCTTTTCATGGCAACATTCTTTTTGTGTGTGTGTGTGTGTGTGTGGATTATTTCTTCACTCTTCATTTCCCTCCTTCCAACCTACCTTCCCTTCTTTTCTTCCTTCCCTCCTTCCTTCCTCCCGTCATTCGTTCATTCATTCATTCCTACCTTTATCTTTTTCCTTCTGAGAGGGGCATGGCGTGTTTCTCTGGCCATAGATGAATCCCTTTGCTATGATGCGTCAGGGAGGAAAGTTTCGGACATGCCGTAAGTGCGAAGTAGGCATGATGGAAGAGTAGGAGCCAAACTTTTGTCCCATACTGTACCAGCTAATAACAATAAATAAATAAATAAACGAATAACTAGACTAAGAGGTTAAATGTGAAAAGTATAGGTCAGAAATCCGTATAAATAGATATTAATTTGCATAATGTCACTCTCACTGTTAATATTCATCTCTCCCTCCCTCTCCCTCTCTCTCTCTCTCTCTCTCTCTCTCTCTCTCTCTCACACAAGCACCAACAATCACACACACACACACACCAACATTCACACACACACACACACACACACACACACACACACACACAAGCACCAACATTCACACACACACACACACACACACACACACACACACACACACACACACACACACACACACACACACACACACACACACACCTACTTTTACATACCTGCCTTTACGTATTCCTGTTTTTTTTCTTTTATTGTCTTTTTTTTTTTTCTTTTTCCATTTTTCGTCTTTCATACAAAAAAAAACAAAAATATTATTATAATGGGAATCAAGATGAGATCCAGAAAAACTTGTAGGCCTCGAAAACAAGCCAGTGTGTGTGTGTGTGTGTGTGTGTGTGTGTGTGTGTGTGTGTGTGTGTTCCCGTAGGTGAGGGAGACTGTCATCATTTGTGCATCCTGGGTATAAAATGTGTGTGTGTGTGTGTGTGTGTGTGTGTGTGTGTGTGTGTGTGTGTGTGTGTGTGTGTGTGTGTGTGTTCCCGTATGTGAGAGAGACTGTCATCATTTGTGCATCCTGGGTATAAAATGTGTGTGTGTGTGTGTGTGTGTGTGTGTGTGTGTGTGTGTGTTCCCGTATGTGAGAGAGACCGTCATCATTTGTGCATCCTGGGTAAAATGTGTGTGTGTGTGTGTGTGTGTGTGTGTGTGTGTTCCCGTATGTGAGAGAGACTGTGCATCATTTGTGCATCCTGGGTATAAAATGTGTGTGTGTGTGTGTGTGTGTGTGTGTGTGTGTGTGTGTGTGTGTGTGTGTGTGTGTGTTCCCGTATGTGAGAGAGACCGTCATCATTTGTGCATCCTGGGTAAAATGTGTGTGTGTGTGTGTGTGTGTGTGTGTGTGTGTGTGTGTGTGTGTGTGTGTGTGTGTGTGTGTGTGTTCCCGTATGTGAGGGAGACTGTCATCATTTGTGCATCCTGGGTAAAATGTGTGTGTGTGTGTGTGTGTGTGTGTGTGTGTGTGTGTGTGTGTGTGTGTGTGTGTGTGTGTTTGTGTGTGTGTGTGTGTTCCCGTATGTGAGAGAGACTGCATCATTTGTGCATCCTGGGTAAAATGTATGTGTGTGTGTGTGTGTGTGTGTGTGTGTGTGTGTCTGTGTGTGTGCGTTTGCGTTCCCGTACGAGAAGAGAAGATTGAAATATAAAATGAAATTAATGTGTGTACATGAGTTGCTACGAAATAACGATCACACACACATACACACAGCCTCGCGAATTGTGGTAGGACCTTGAACTGTGGTAGGACCTTGAATTGTGCCAGGACCTTGAAATGTGGTAGGACGTTGAATTGTGGTAGGACGTTGAATTGTGGTAGTACCTTGAATTGTGGTAGGAACCTGAATTGTGGTAGGAACCTGAATTGTGGTAGGATCTTGAACCGTGGTAGGACCTTGAATTGTGGTAGGAACATGAATTGTGGTAGGAACTTGAATTGTGGTAGGACCCTGATGAAATGTGGTAGGACCTTGAATTGCGGTAGGACCTTGAATTGTGGTAGGAACTTGAGTTGTGGTAGGACCTTGAATTGTGGTAGGAAATTTTGGTTGGAACTTGAATTGTGGTAGGACCTTGAATTGTGGTAGGAACTTGAACTGTGGCAGGAACTTGAATTGTGGTAAGAAACTGAACTGTGGTAGGACCTTGAATTGTGGTAGGAAATAGAATTGTGGTAGTGCTTTGAATTGTGGTAGGAACTTGAAGTGTGGTAGGATCTTTATTGTGATAGGACCCTAGAACTGGTCTGAATATGGGCTTCGCTGGACCGCTGGACCGGTGTGGTGGGGAGATTAGCGGTCCTGAGCGCCCTGGTGTGGTGGAGGAGGTGGTGGCGGGTTAAAAGGTGGTTCCGGGAAATTAAAAAAATAATGAATAAATCAAAATAAAAACGGAATCAAGGAACAGAACTTCAGGGATGCGGTTCCTTGCACGAGACGCTGACCAAAAGAGGAAGTTATACGTAACCTTGCATCCCTCCACCACTACAGCGGACGATTAGCACCAGTCGAGCAGCAAACTCCCATCCCTTCTCTGTCCAACTCCCCAGTGCAAGATTCAACCGTTACTCCCAGTCCTTCATGTATGCAACTGGTCAACTCTGGAGCTGTCTTCCTCTGTGTCTGTATTTCCTACTGCCTATGACCTCCAGTCTTTCAAACGCAGTGTGTCCAGGCATCTCGAAATGAACGGATCTTGAATTTGGCTCTCTGGTATATTGTTTTTATTTATCTATATATTTATTTTTAGCAGGAACAATCTTACAGCCTTCTATTCATTGCTTCCTTCTTCCTTTCATAAAAATAAATCTTGATCTTTAACTCATTGCGCTGGAACCAGGTAAGATCCCTCCTGAGCTGCCCCTCAATCTGTCCACCAAGTTTGGCTAAAATCAGAGGAAAACTGTTCGCTTTAGCATGGCAAAATATACGTCGGTGAAGTGAAGGGGCTAAGAACAGGGGCTGACAGGGTAGGATAAGGGATTAGGAACAGGGGTGACAGGGTAGGATAAGGGGTTAGGAACAGGGGCTGACACGGTAGGATAAGGGATTAGGGACAGGGGTGACAGGGTAAGGTAAGGGGTTAGGGACAGGGGCTGACAGGGTAGGATAAGGGATTAGGAACAGGGGCTGACAGGGTAGGATAAGGGGTTAGGGACAGGGGTTGACAGGGTAGGATAAGGGGTTAGGGACAGGGGCTGACAGGGTAGGATAAGGGATTAGGGACAGGGGCTGACAGGGTAGGGAAAATATTCAGAACCTGAGTATAGTAATTAAGGGAAGGAAGGAACGGCCAGAGGGAAGGGTGTGGCTGTCAGGAGTGGAGGAACAGGAATATGAAGTGGAAGGTGGGAGGAAAGGTGCAGGGGGAGGAGGAGGAGGAGGAGGAGGGAAAAAGTGGAGGAGGAGGAGAAGGAAGAGGGGAAGGAGGTGTGGATGGATAGGAAGGAGGCGGGGTGATGGAGGAGAGGATGGTGATGATGAGATGGAGGAGGGAGCGGTAAGGAGGGATTGTGAGAAAAAAGAGGGAAGGTAAGGGAAGGAACAGAAGAATGAAAGGGTGACAGAGAGAGACAAGAATCAGGAGGAAAAGGGAAAAAAAGAGAACGGATAGGGAGGGATAGGTAAGAAATATGGAAGGACAGTGAGAAAGAAAAGGGGTAGGGCTAGGGGAGGGACGGGAGGAAGGAAAAAGGGATAGGGAGAGACAAGCAAGAGGAATATGAGGAGGAAAAGGAGGACAGACAGGTAGGGATAGGTAAGGGACGGACAGGAATATGGTAGGGACTCAGAGGGACAGATAGGGGACAAAGAGGGATAGGTGAGGGATAGAGAAGGATAGGTAGGGGATAGAGGGGGACAGGACTAAGGGAGAGGGTGGGGCGGGGTGTGGTGAGGTGGGGTGCGTGGACAGGTATATATAAAAACGCGGGCAGGTGGACTCAGCATCAGTTGTCCTGCATCATCCACACCAACATGAAGGTCACGGTAGGTCCAGCCTCACCTTCAGGCAGAGAGACAGAGAGACTTAGAAGCTTTAAGACGGGCGCACAGGTGATATAGGTGAGAGACAGGTGGGCAGGTGAGAGTCAGGGAGATTCAGAAGCTCTTAGACGGACGCACAGGTTATACAGGTGGACGGGAGAGACAGAATTTTAAAACTCTGAGACAGATGAGAAGATGAATTAGTTGGATTTTTGTGTTCTTGATATACGGACAGATACTAAAACTTTGGAGCTGAGAGGACAGAATCAGGAGGCTATTTAAGAGTTGAAGAAGTTATATTGGTGTACGAAAAGACGCAGCTGTGACGGTTTTAGCCAGATGGAGTGGCGAAAGATAAATTTTGATATTGCACTGTGCCTGAGAGACTGAAGAACACGGGTAACTTTGACAAATTTCGATGACTGATTTCTTCTACTGATGGCCAGGAGGAAGAGGAGTATTTTTGAGGCTTTTCGACGAGTGAATCGGAACTGGAAGACACGAAAGACGGAATGGTGAAACTGATAAATAGGTGAGGAATAGATGCAGATGGATATTGGTGGATTAATCAGGTATCAGTGGAGGAATAGGTATAATCTGAAGCAGTAAGAAGGATTGACGATGTACATACGCTAGGATTTTTTAAGCAAAGGACGATGCAGACCAAATTTGTAGACCAATCTTTTTCTATGTAGACCACATTTGCAGACCAATATTTATCAATGAACTCTGCTGGACAAAGAGACGGAAAATACTTAAGTTTTCATTTATATCACTGACTCTACCTGGTTGTGCTAAATGTCGTCCTCAGGGATACAAAACATGCCAGCTGGTTCATTTTCCTTACGAAGAACCAAAAACTGTATTTGTTGGAAAAACTTATCATTTGCAGAGAAAGTTAACAAAAGAGAACCTAGAAATACTGCACTAAAATGACTGGAGGTCGTAGGCAAAAGGGAAAATTAAGGAGGGCAGTTCCAAAGTTGACCACCTGTGTACATGGATTTTTAAGAATACCAGTTAACGCATTAAAAAATTGGATATAAAATGGTGAGTGTGTAGGCAAATGGGGATGCTGCGTGACAGGAGGGATGCAAGCAGGCAGTTCAGAGAGCCAATCGTCTATCAAGGTTCTGTATGTATTTGCACCGTCGCCAAAGAATTATTTAAGTGCCTGGATTTTTCTTTATTGTAATTGCTGGATTATTCTTTATTATATTTCGAATTTAAGTGTATTTCAGGGCCGTGTCGAGCGTATTTTTGGCTTTCCTTTGAGTACACTGAGATGTATGTAACACTGATTTTTGACAAGTACTAAGAAATATCCTGAAAAATAAATGAGTGTAACTGTGAGTGCCTAAATAAATCAATCTCTTCAACAGGAGAATGTCTTTGTAAGTTTAATCTTGCAGTTTCTAGAAAGTCCTTTAGTAGATAAGATTTTAGTGAAGGTTGTATCTAGGCTCTTCAGTTCATAAAGCCCTAAGCTGAAAGGAAGAGAGAAACCGTCTTGAGATACCGGGATTAAGGCCAACAGAAGCACTCCCTCCATCCACAAAGTTCCTCCTGTACTTCTCTCACATTAACTTGGCCCAGATTTTCGTCCTTCTCTTGTTTCATGTAGCTCAGTGGCAGAAAAAGGCGATGCTATGGCTCTACTTTCTTTCCACAGCACTTATTCGTGACTAGCACCATATTCCAGTGTTCATCTAGACTTACATCTCTGTATTTAAGATGAAGAGATGGCAATTTTAGGCCAAGTTTAAGTAAAAAGAATATAATCATTCATTGTCTTACCGTACAGATTATTGACTGACTTTGGTTGGGGTATAGCACGCCAGGCAAGTCACACACACACACACACACACACACACACACACACACACACACACACAAATATATAAACAACCTACACTCACACACTCACACACACTCACATACAAATATATAAACAACACACATACACACACAAATATATATAAACAACACACACACACACACACACACACACACACACACACACACACACACACACACACACGCACACACACGAGGCTCATACTCAGCTCCCTTTCTCTCGTCCCACAGCTCGTCCTCCTGGCTTTGGCTTGTGTCTGTGCGGGGGATAGGAAAGTCTACTTCAAGCCAGCCACCTCCTACACCGCCACCTACAACTACCCTACGGCCTTCGGATACGTCAGGCCTCTCGTAAAGACAGCAGCCTTTCACTACACCGCTCCCGTGGCCGTTCAGTATGCGGCTCCGAGCGTTCAGGTGGCTTCCGTTCCTGCCGCTCCAGCTGCCATTGAATATGCTGCTCCGAGTGTCCAGGTGGCCTCCGTTAAGGCCGCCCCAGCTGCCGTTCATGCTGTAGCTGCTGCCCCCGCCGTTCCAGCTGTCACCACCTACCATGCAGTGGGCGCCGTTCCTACCGTATACACCAAACAGGCGGTGGTTTCCTACGACGTTGATGATGATGATGATGATGATTTTAAGGTGACTCCCTATGGCTACGTCGCTGAGGTGGACGACGATGATGACCACTACGTCGTTGGGGCGTCGCAGGTGTCGTTCCGCGCCGCTTTTGACGACGACCTGGACGACCACAAACCCGTCGCCCTGACCTACGCCAAGTTCGACGACGACCACTTCGAGTTTGACCACGACGACCGCAAGTAAACACCGGGGGCGACTAGGTGATGGTCGTCCTCTTGTCAGTAAACATTTTCCACTTGAGTAAAAGCTTCAGACATCAATACTCATCACGTCAGTACGCATCTCCACTTGAGTAAAAAAAAACATTAGGCATATCAGTAAACACTCCCCACTCCTTCTGTAAACATTTTCAACCTAATAAAACATTCTACGTGTTAATCAGTACTTTCCACTCCTTTAGTAAACATTTTCAACTCGAATAAAACATTGTACGTGTTATTCAATACTTTCCACTCCTTCAGTAAACATTCCCGGGTAAAAGCACAGGACATATCAATAAACACTCTCCACTGCTACTATAAACATTCCACACTTCAGTAAACATTTTCCAGTCAAATAAAAAACATTGCACGTATCAGTGGCCACTCCACTACTTTATTAAACTTTTTTCTCCCAAATAAAAACATTAGACAATTCCAGAAACACTCTCCACTGCCACAATAAACATTTTCTTTCGAGTTAACGTTGTGAATGAATCAATAAACATTTTACTCACTCTAATCAAAATCATAGAGGCACCAGTAAACATTTTCCTCTTAAATAAACATAATGGATGTATTAATGAATGTTTTCCGCTCCAGTAAACAGTGTGGACGAATCAGTAAAGATTTTATTTCCCTCTAACACCATGCAAAAATGAATAAACATCTTCCACTCGAGTAAACATTGTGGAAGAAATAATAAACATTCCTTATAACACTGTAAACGAATCAGTAAACACTTTCCACTCAACTAAACGTTGTGAGCGAATCATATAAACATTTTCCACTCTAATTATCGCCAGGGACGAATCAGTAAACATTTGAAACTAGAAATAAACACTGTGGACGAATCAGTAAACATTTAAAACTAGAATAAACACTATGGACGAATCAGTAAACATTTAAAACTAGAAATAAACAGTGTGGACGCATCAGTAAACATTTAAAACTAGAAATAAACAGTGTGGACGAATCAGTAAACATTTAAAACTAGAAATAAACAGTGTGGACGCATCAGTAAACATTTAAAACCAGAATCAACATTGTGGACGAATCAGTAAACATTATCCACTTGCATTTCCCTCTCTGTTAAACCCTGGACCAACCAATATACATTTTCCACTAAGATATAAAGGCTTCACATATCGGTAAACACCATCAGCTCATGTAAACATTGCGGACGATTCAATAAACATCTTCCAGGCATAAAAATAACTCAAAAAAAGGTCCTATTGAAGTGAGATGATAAGGAAGACTCATTATGTATATTATAAGGGGATGATTCGTGATGTTTATTGGTATATTAAAGTGTTTTGCGCATAAAGAGGCTTGTTTTGTAATTTGAGCTAGTTCTATCACCTCTCTCTCTCTCTCTCTCTCTCTCTCTCTCTCTCTCACCATTCATTTTTCTCTCATTATTTTTTTCCATCCCTCGCTTCCTCCCTCTTTTTCCTTCTCCACCTTCCCTTCCTCCCTCCTTCCCTCTTACCTAGCTTCCTCCCACCTTCCTATTCTATTTCCTTCCTTCTCTTCCTCTCTTCCTCCTCCTTCTTCCTCCTCCTCCTCTGAATTTTTCCTTCTCCCCAAAACTCCTCTTCCTCTTCCTCCTCCCTCTTCTTCCAAACTCTCCTCTTCCGCCTCTTCCTCTTCTTCCCCCTTCCTCCTCCCTCTCCCTCCTCCTCCTCCTCCTCCTCCTCCTCTTCTCCAAACACGTAGGTAGTAATTAAACAAAGACCCTACCCATTTTTTGTCTTATTACGTGTTCCTTATTACGTGTTACTTATTACGTGTTACTTATTACGTGTTACTTATTACGTGTTACTTATTACGTGTTACTTATTACGTGTTACTTATTGTGTGTTACTTATTACGTGTTACTTAGGCCTGATGCGGCTGTGATGTACCGTCTATACTGAATAAAGCGTATTTTGTGTTGATGGCCATTTGTGTTGTTCCTGGTCTTGCTTGTGTGATGATGATGATGATGATGGTGATGATGATGTTGATGGTGGTGATGATGATGGTGATGATGATGGTGATGATGGTGATGGTGGTGGTGATGATGATGATGTTGGTGGTGGTGCTGATGATGATGTTGGTGGTGATGATGATGATGATGATGATGATGATGATGATTATGGTGATGATGGTGATGATGATATAATTGCAGTTGATGATGACGATAGTGATGATGGTGATGATGATAATGATAATGATGGTGATAATGCTTCTATATCCTGCCCACCACTATCACCCCGACTGACAGATCGAACAGACAGACAGACAGACAGACACTGACATCAAGGAGGACAGGAACAGCAGGAAGACAGACAGACAGACAGAGATAGATAAGAGGAGACAGACAGACAGACAGACAGACAGACAGAAATAAGTAAGATCATGTACTCATTTATTTATTCTTTTTTGTACTGTCTCTTAAATACCTGATTAAATATTTGTCACTCCATATTGTAAAAGGAAATGAAAATGATAATATGTTTGCAGTCTGGCACCTGTGTTCTTGAAGGTATAGAACACACACACACACACACACACACACACACACACACACACACACACACACACACACACAAGGCGTCCAGTACGGATCTACCTGTGGACATACGAAACACACACACACACACACACACACACACACACACACACACACACACACACACACACAAGGAATCCAGCACGAGTCTACCTCTATGCAAATCACACACACACACACACACACACACACACACACACACACAAGGCGTCCAGTACGGGTCTACCTGTGGACATATAAACAGACACACACACACACACACACACACACACACACACACACACACACACACACAAGGCGTCCAGTACGGGTCTACCTGTGGACATATGAAACAGACACACACACACACACACACACACACACACACACACACACACACACAAGGCGTCCAGTACGGGTCTACCTGTGGACATATGAAACAGACACACACACACACACACACACACACACACACACACACACACACACACACACACACACGGGTCTTCCTCTAGGCAAAAACTGGTTCTCCAGGGCTGCTCCTCTGCCTCCCCATCGCCTCTTATCTCTCTAATTATTATTTCCCTTGTTATTTATTTTTATGTATTTCTTGTTATGCTTCTTTATGGGAGACTAAATTATTTCTCTGTCTGTCTGTTTGTCTGTCTCTCTGTGTCTGTCTTTAAATTCTCTCTCTCTCTCTCTCTCTCTCTCTCGCCTTATACTTCAACAAGGTCAGTGCAAGTATCATTTCCACAACAAATTTATACCCATCCCTACCATCACAAGGGAGAGAGAGAGAGAGAGAGAGAGGAGGGGGGGAAGGAGGGAGGGGGTCAAGGAGGTGATGGGGGGGAGGGGGAAGGCTTATAACAAGTGTAGGAATAAGGAAAAGAGAAGATGATAGGGAAGAGGGGAGGAAGGAGGGAAAGAGGGGGGAGGGAGGAAGTGAAGAGGGGAGAGAGGGGAGGAATGAGAAAGGGGAGGAGGGAAGTGAAGAGGGGAGAGAGGGGAGGAGGGAACTTGAAGAGGGGAGAGGGAGTGAGGGAAGTGGAGGGGAAAATAGCCTTGAACTTGAGGTGTGTCCAGTAGGCCGTCTTTCCCCTCCCTTCCCCTCCCTTCCCTTCCCTTCCCCTCCTCTCCCCTCCCCTCCCCTCCCCTTCCCTCCCCTTCCACCTGCCATGCCAAATAAGCACTGAAATCTCACGAACCTGATACTTAATTACACACACACACACACACACACACACACAAGTGGTTTTGTGTGTGTGTGTGTGTGTGTGTGTGTGTGTGTGGCTATTTTCACCCGATATTTACCCACTACAGAGCGTCAGGAGAAATGCATTGAGGTGGTTGGGCCATGCGGAGAGGATGGAGAGTGAGAGACTGACCAGGAGAGTGTATGCCAGTGAGGGGAAGGTGGGGAGAGAGGGAGGGGGAGACAACAACAACAACATCAACATCAACATCAACAACATCAACAAAAACATCAACAACAACATCAACATCAACAACAACAACAACAACAACAACAACAGCAAGTCCTGAAAACCCCAATCTGACCTTTCAGCCTCTCTCTCTCTCTCTCTCTCTCTCTCTCTCCCATCAATTCTTTCTCCATAGTCGACCATTGGCTCTGACGTCATCCTGATCTAGGCTTGCTAAACAGTAAAGAAAAAAAAGAGAGAGAGAGAGAAAAAAGAGAGTGAGAGAGAGAGAGAAGAAATACTCCCACCTTGACCTTTGACCCTGTGACCTTTGGCTATGGTGACCCCGTGACGTGTTCCGGAAGTAATTATGATATGCAAAAGAAGTCGGTGATATGCAACTGAATATATTTGTTTGTATACGTGTAAATTAATAGGAAAATATAAGACAGGTTGCAAATGTATAATAAAACACACACACACACACACACACACACACACACACACACACACACACACACACGCACGCACGCACGCAAACAGAACACCAACACACGCAAAGATCTTTATAACTTCAAACACATGCAAAAATCAAGAGAAACAAGAAGAACAAGCAACAAACAAACAACACACAATCAAGACAAAGACAACAAGACAAGAAAAAACAACAACAGCAATAACAACAAATCTCAGAGGCACTCAAGGACCTTGCGTGCGGGTAACCACATGCCGTAGTGTTGTGGCTGTGGTGGTTGTGGTAGTTGTGGTAGTGTTGATCGAGTGACAAGTCTGAACACTCGCTACAGTATACCCTGTTCACTTAAACTTGGCCAAAAATTACCATCTCTCCGTCTTGAATGCTGAGTTGTAGCAATTGATTGACATTAGAATATTATGATGCTAGTCACGATACAAATAAGGTGAAATAAGGTGTAATAGGGTGTAATAGGGTGCAATAGGCCAGAGAAAATCACTAAGGAAAAGGTGTTAAGGGGCCTCCCTCGTCACAGCGAAGCGCGGTAACGGTTTGGGATCTGCCTTACCCGTGGCCCATCTCCCCCTCACAAAAACATCAGAGGGAGAGGAATTAAGGGAGGAAGGAGGCAGAAAGGGAGGGGAAGTAGGGAGGGTGGAAAGGGGAGGTAGGGAGGAGTGAGGAGGGAGGGGTGGAGAAGGAGGAACAGGGGGAGTGAGGGAGGGAGGGGAGGGAGGGAGTGGGAATGAAAGGGAGGGGTGGGTGTAATAGGAAGGGAAGGGGGAAGCAGAAAGGGGAGGAGTTGGGAAAGGGGAGCGGAGGGTAAGGAGGGAGGGAGTGGAAGGTGGCGAGGGGAGGGAGTGGAAGGTAGGGATTGATTTGATTTGTGCCCTCTTTTAAGAGGGCTAGTTTATTGGACACCCTCCCTCATCCTGTGAGGGACGCAGCGTTATAAATTGCTACAGTTATTCAAAAGGAGAACACCACCTAGTGATGTACACCTGCCATGACGTACATAAGTTACAAGATAATGTTATATACATAATATTGGATCCTGGTAGTGGGATACATACTAGCATAGCTGATACACATTGTACAGTGTGGAAACTTAAGGTTATTGCAGTTGCCAAACTTATCTCAGTACCTTACATTATTGGTGAAGTAAGTGCATAAATACCGTAATCTTATAATAAGCCAAATTATAAATATAACACCCAGTTGGCTGAATAATAGTAGGCTAATAGTATATACCAGGACATGCACACGCATATACATACACATACACAAGCATACATGTATCTGTAGAAACTTATGCACACATACATGTAGACACAGACATACTCATATATGTACAAATACACACATACTCATGCATGTACACGAGTCTTTCCACATAGTTACATTGGGGAGGCGAAACCTTTATGTTTTCTTAGTATTTCTTTAACAATACCATTCTCCAGAAAATAAGTAGCCTGGTCCACAATTGTACTCAAGTTAGGGTTCCTGAAGTTCACAAGATTCGGACACACTAGAATGTAATGATGTAGTGTATGCCCACCCGCAGTACCACATACCTTACACCTTCTTCTGTGTTCATTAACTGCTGCCCCGTGCTGCCAAGGGTGGTCGTATCCTAACCTCACTCTGGCATGAACAACTTCCTGCCACCTACTTGTGCCTGCCTTTCCATATGTGTAGGATGTTCTTAGGCCAACATTGTTATAGTAATATATTGACCTGCTTGTGTGATATTCATTCTGTCGTTTTGATATCATTATGCTTTTTTGTCTGTTTTTAATTCTTGATCTAAGCTGACGAAGGGAAAGTCCAAGATCGCAGTCTGTTTGAGTCTTTTTAGAGGCCTCCTTTGCTAGTTGGTCAGCCCTTTCATTCCCCGGCACCCCAATATGTGAAGGTACCCAAACGAACTGTACAGAGATACCTCTTCTGATTATCTGACTGACATAATTCCTAATATCGTATACAAGATCTTGATAAGTTGAGCAGTTATTCTTAAGGGCTTGTACGGCTGATAAACTGTCTGAAAAAATAACTGCATTGCTTCCCGTCCTTCTAATGTGCCTTAGCCCCAGCTTGATAGCCACAAGCTCAGCTTGTGTCGAGGAGGCCCAGTCATGGAGCTTAACTTTGGTGGAAGGTAGGGAGGGAGGGAGTGGAAGGTAGCGAGGGGAGGGAGTGGAAGGTAGGGAGGGAATGGAAGGTAGGGAGGAAGGGAGTGGAAGGTAGCGAGGGGAGGGAGTGGAAGGTAGGGAGGGAATGGAAGGTAGGGAGGGAGTGGAAGGTAGGGAGGGAGGGAGTGGAAGGTAGGGAGGGGAGGGGCGTGACAAAAAAGGGTGGTGTGGGTGAGATGTGGGAAGGTCCCGTGGGAAAGTCCGGGATGGCACACGCGAAGGTAGGGAAGGGGAAAAGGGAGGAAGGTAGGGAAGGGAGAGAAGAGAGAGAGAAGGGAGAAGGGAGAGAGAAGAGAGAATGGAGAGAGAAGGGTGATGGAAAAGACAAGAAAGGAAAGGGGTGAGAGAGGAGGGAGAATGCAGAAGAGTATAAATGGAGGGTGAAAAGGGAGGAAGGTAGGGAAGAGAGAGAGAGAGAGAGAGAGAGAAGTAATGGAGGAGAGGATGAAGGAACGAAGAAGAGAGGAGGAGGAGGGCGCAAGAAATGAAGTGGAGGAGGGAAAAAGAGAGGAGAAGAGAGTAGTAAGAGGTACGAAGAGGAAAATAGAAGGAAACTTGAGAAGGAAGAGGAGCGAGGGAAAACGATGAAAGAGAGAAAGAGGAAAGAGAAAGAGAAGGGGAGGTGAGGGGGAGAAAATGGAAGGAGACTTGGTAGGGGGAGGGGAAGGGGGATGGAAGGAAAGAAGAGGAAGCAGAGGAGAAAGGGAAGGGGAGAGGAGTGAAGGAGAGGAAGGAGGTAAGGGGAGAGGAAAGAAGGGAAGGAGAGAAAGAGGGAGGGAAGGAAGGAAGGAAGGAGAAACGGAGGAGAAATGGAGAGGTAAAGGGGAAACGGAAAATGACGGGAGTAGGAAGAAAAGCAGAAGAGGGAGGGAGAGAATGGAGGAAGGGGAAA
>NC_136992.1:797500-822500 GCF_032717465.1 Coenobita brevimanus | reverse complement strand
GAAAAAAGGCCGACCCTAGGATCCCACAAGTCACCCTGGACGAAGGCCGAAGGACGAAGCGCTTCCATTTTTTGCCTGGGGGAGGGGTTGAGAGGGTGGGGAGTTTGAGGGGAGATGGGAAGGGGAGAGGGAAGGGGAGGTGGGGGGGAGAGGGGGAGCTTAAAGGAAGGAGGAGAGGGAGGGGAGGGGGAGTCTGAGAGGGGAAAGGAAAGAGGATATTTTGAAGGGAAAGAGAGGAGGAGGACGCAGTTTGAGGGGAAAGGAAGGAGGTAGAGGGAGTTTGAAAGGGAAAGGGGAGAAGTTGAGTTCGAAGGGAGGAGGGGTAGGGGGAGAGTTTAAGGGGGAGGGGTGATTTTGAAATGGGGGAGGGGGCCTTGAGAGGGGGGTGTCAGTGTCAGGGGGAGGGGGGGTATGGCGAAGGGAAGGAGGGGGTGAAGGGTATATAAAGGGGTTGGCATGAGCACAGTGCCATCAGTCCTCCCCTGACCTCAGAGCAAGATGAAGAGCCTGGTGAGTGCCCATGGTCCTTTCACCTCAACTTGGCCCAGACATTTTAACTCCTGGAGCTTCTTTACCGTAGTTCAGCAGCAAAACACACACACACACACACACACACACACACACACACACACACACACACACACACACACACACACACACACACACACACATTACTATGGCTCCACATTCTTCACCTTTCTATAACACCTTTTTGTGGCTAGTCGTTTGGGTGTGTCATTTCTTCTCGATTCGTCTTTCTAATCAGTCCGTCGCTTTCTTTCATTTTCCATTCTGAAACGTAAACATAGACAATCCAGTATCATTTCCTTCCAGGTGTAGAGATTCAGGGCTTCTTTGCGTAATCATTATCGTTATTCTCATTTTTCATTTCCTTGCCTTATCATCATTATCACTATCCTTCTATCTATCTGTTTATTGCCAGACGCCTTAATCCCGTAAGGGGTGGCCATAAACAAATCGCCTCCATGTCGCCCTGTCCAACGCCATTCCCACTGCCCTGCTCCCAGCTCACACACACCCTCTCTCATATACCTCTCCACTCCATCCCTCCATCTCATCGCTATTCTTGCTTTCATCATTATCAGTATCGTCTCTTTTTCGTTATCATTATCATATTATTCCCTCTTTAATTGATCACTTGGTACCAGCCTAATATATAAAATCCTTTTCTATCCCTTCTTTGCGTAGGAACCCGAGGCTAGGATAATGGAACTCAAAACTTTAACCCCTTGTGAAGAGAAACGCAAAGAGTAGAGTAAGTGTGAGGCCACACATGCTCCAGACATGTGATCGACAAGAGGAAACGAGGCTCCGGGGTCCGTCCAACCTCCAGACTCCGATATTGCAGCAGCTCTGACCCGGTGCATCGTTTCCTCTTGTCGATCACATGTTTCGCACAAGTATGGCTGCATCGATGAGGAAGATGATGATGATGATGATGATGATGACGGTAATTACAGATATTAGTAGTAGCTGTAGCAGTAGTAGATATAGTAATAGTAGTAGTAGTAGTAGCGGTTATAGTAGTAGTAATAGTAGTAGCAGCAGCAGTAGTAATTGTAGTATCATCATCATTATTATTATTGTTATTATTATTATTATTATTATTATTATTATTATTATTATTATTATGGCTATCCCTACAGCCCGTGGTAGTCGTAGTGGTGGCAGTGTTTGGGGGGATCACACACTGCAAACCAGACGACGGGTGGCACTACTTCCCCCACCGCTTCTTCGTCTCCCCCGTCCCCGCCCCGGCCCCCGCCCCGGTCCTCCACATCTCCCGCCCCCGCTTCGTCCCCCAGTCCCGCCCCGTCGTCTACACCCACCACCCCGTCTGGCCCTACCATTTCGGGGACGACGACCACTTCGACCGAAAGAAGCGCAGCGCCGAACCCGCCCAGGAGGTGACACAGGTAAAGAAAATGATCCCGACCAGGTAATATTCGTATCTTAGGCTGAGCTGTTTATGAAAGTTTGTTTATACTCTTTTGTCTTCCTTTTTTACATGTTTTTCTTTCCCCTGTTCACCTTCTGTAAAAAAAAATGTGTAAAATAATGTGTGCTTCCCTCAGAGTCGCCAGAAAAGATCGCCCGGTTTTGACTTCGACGACGACTTCCACCCGTTCTATAGCCCAGTGGTGCGGCCTCTCGCGTATTCCCGCCCAGTCATTTCCCGCCCAGTCATCCGCACCTTCACGCCCAGGTTCGCCGTCGTCCGCCCATCACCTTACTTCTTTGGCGGGTTCCACGACGACAAGTAAAGCTCAACGACTGACTGGAGCGACGAAGGGAGGAGGAAATGAGACAACGACCAGCTAACACAACGAGAAGACGGGAAACAAGCACAGAAATTTAAACCAACGATCATCTAAGGCAACGAAAACCAATGAAAGTAAGAAAACGAACGGCAACGGCTGGAGCAACGAAAGGAAGAGGACAGAGGAGAGAGGCCAGCTAAAACAATTAGAGAGAAATGTTAATGCTGTAAAATTAACTCAAGAACTGGCTAAGGATGGTAAGAAGTGGCAGCGAGAGGAGAGTATGTACGCTTAACGACCATCTTAGACGAGAGAGAGAGAGAGAGAGAGAGATAGACAGAGAGAGAGAGAGAGGTGAAAAAAAAAGACGTCGCCATACTTAAGGGGTTATTCGAGAAGAGAGGAACAATATGGCTGGGGAAAAGAGAAAGACAGAGGAGAGGACAATTCGAGAAGAGACGAACAGCAAGACTGAGAGGAAGAGAAAGACGAGGAGAGGAGAGGAATAAGAGGACTGGGAGGAGGAGAGGCAGGGAGAGGACAGAACAAACGGAGAAGAGGAGAGAGCAAGACTGGGAGGAAGAGAGAGGCACGGAGAGGAGAGGACTGCAGAGGCGCCCACGTAACTCTCTTCTTCAGCTTCCTGTTACGCTTCTCGTAGTCACACATTACACTTCTGCTCTGAAAGGACTATTTAACTTCTCATTTGTATTTCCTACTTGAATTCGTCACTCAAAAGCCTGTTGATTACATATTTCCTATGTAAGTCTTAAATTATGCGCAGTGGGTGTAAAATGGTGTCCTTCTGCGCATATATCCAACTTCACTGTAACATAACGATTCCTAGGTCACTTTTTTAAAACTCAAAAGTCTGTTGATTACGTATTTCCTATGTAAGTCTTAAATTATGCGCAGTAGGTGTAAAGTGGTGTCCTTCTGCGCATATATCTCACTTCACTGTAACATAACGATTCCTACAACTCATTTTAAAACCTCAGAATTCTGTTGATCATGTATTTTCTCTGACGGGTTTCGAATTATGCGCAGTGGGTATAAAATATTGTCCTTCTGCGCAAATATCCAACTTCGCTGTGAACATAACGATCCCTACATCTCATTTTAAAACCTCAGAATTCTGTTGATTATGTATTTTCTCTGACGGGTTTCGAATTATGCGCAGAAGGTATAAAATATTGTCTTTCTGCGCATGTCTCTCACTGCCTTGTAACGCGACCATTTCTACAATTCTTATTAATAAACTAACTTAACTGTTTACGATGTTTGAATTACTCTCCGATTTTTGGTAACCCTCTTATGCTCGACACAGCTCTAGCATTGCATTCCGGGTACCAGCAGACGATTTCCTTCATCAAATATTGGGCATGGAAGCCTGAGAGTGTTTATATTCTCTCAATCCAGACGATTTTATTCAGCTGATTTTTTTTTCTTCAGTTGTGTGCTGACTCTTGAACATAACACCAACGGAGAGGTATAAGAGAGAGAGAGAGAGAGAGAGAGAGAAAGAGTGGTGTGAGTTGGAGAGAAGGCAGTTTGATGGAGCACAGGGTGACGTGGAGGTGTTTTGTTTGTGACTACCCCTTCAAAAAAAAAAAAGTTTATATAAAGCCAGATGGATAACTAAAGAGAGAGGTGTAGGGTGAGGGGTGTGGGGAGAGGGGTGTGGGGTGAAGGGGTGTGAGGTGAGGGGGTGGGGTGTTCAGAGGTAGAGGGACCCGGTATAGTAAATCTTTCTACCGATATACAATGACGTGCCCAGGTCTCGATGAACGGGGAGACCAAAGTGGGACCAAGCATAATTTTTGGTGGGGAGACCAAAGAGGGGCTGGGCATAATTTTGGGTGGGGAGACCAAAGCGGGGAGAATTTTGATGGCACAATGCTGCACGCTGTCTACATATTAAATAATTCCAGGATTTTAAATTGGGGAGGAGGGAGGGGAGTGGAAAGGCCATGGATCTGAATGTCCCCTCCCTCCCACTCCCCCCTCTCCCTCCCCAGGCCCCAGCTGGCTAAATCGCTAGGTATGAGGGGTTACGGCTTACTCCCTCTCCTTTCACAGGGGGTGCTGCCCACTCTACAATTTTACTAAAGGGAAAAATTACTAGAGGGAAAAAAGACTTTGTTATATTCTTCTGTGATGTCAGGCATATTCATCTTGATCTGTAACCAGAGGAGTGGCCGGCTGTGTGTGTGCGTGTGTGTGTGTGTGTGTGTGTGTGTGTGTGTGTGTGTGTGTGAGAGAGAGAGAGAGAGAGAGAAAAAGAGAGAGAGAGAGAGAGGTCAATTAATGCAACAAGTATAAATAAATCAGTTCGTACACAGCAGCATAGAGTTCCTTGCAGACAGGCCAGGTAAGTCCTTCCAGCAAGACTTAATTTATTCATTTATTAACTTTAAAAAATGGCTATTATCAAGCCACTCTAAATTGAACTGTTCGCTGCCCTGAGAAATGCAACTTAAAAAAGAAAAAATATTAGTCCACACAGAGTATATTTATGTGAACACTCTGCCTTCTGCTCGCCTGTCTAAATATCTGTCTACCTATCTATAGCCAGACGCCTTAATCCCGTTAGAGGTGGCCACAAACAAATCGCCTCCATGTCCCCCAGTCCCCTGCCATTTCGCTGCCCTCACCCAACTTACACACCCCTCTCCCAGGTACAACTCCACTTCATCCCTCCTTCTTATCCTCGGTCTCCCCCTCCCTCTCCCCCCTCTCCACCTCACTCACACACACTCTCCTCGTTAGTCTCTCACCCTCCATCCTCTCCACATGGTCTGTAATTCCGTAACCTGTCATTTTACTCAGAAGTCACCTGTGTGGGACTTTGTTAAACACCTTTTGAATGTCCAGATAATTATACTGTATTACATCAACCTCGCCACTTTCATCTTTACACTAGTCCATTCATCCAGTGTTTGCCTAAGTTGAAAAACAGTTGACCATTCGCAAATAAATTCAAACTGCCTGGAAGAAAGTGAACTGTTTTTTGACCATTTTAAAATTATTATTAAGTCTCTTATGATTAATTCTAGTAATTTGCACGGTACGCTTGCTAGGCTTCATCATCATCAACCATTGCAAGTCCACTGCTGAACAGAGGCCTCCCCCAACCTTCTCCACGAATTTCTTGGCTTACTGGAAGGTAATGGCTAGCGTCTCCTTTCTCCCCAACCCCTATTTATTAGCACTGATGTTGGCCGTCTTTCATTCATCAGGAAAGTGCCCCTCTCCTAGTAGCGATTATGTCTGCTAGTACTTCACTGACTTCTTTCAGCGTCTGTAGAATTCTGGATGCCATCAGGGCCTGGCGATTTGTCTAGCTTTAATTCTTCAAGCTGTCTTAAGCCTCTTCTTTAGTGATTTTGGTGTCTACAAGAGGAGTTAGGTAGCATACAACAAATGGCGGTGAGGCTTCATCTTGCTGACACTAGTTTTTTTACCTTAACCTGGCCCAGATTTGTGTCCTTTTGCAGCCAAATTTCATATTGTTCAGTGGCAGGACTAGACAGGAGGGCTCTACATCATTTTCTTAACACTTCCTCGTGACTAGCATCATATTCTAATGTTAAACTATGGGTGCAACTCAGCATTCATGATGGAGAGAGGGAAATTTTAGGACAAATTAGAGTAAAAAGGATGCAGTGAATACGATACTCTGGCGACCAACTCAAGAAAGTATTTGTTTTTTCTTCATCTGTAGTTCTCAGTACTTCACTGTCATTTGTCTTGAGGTCTGCTGTTCTACATGTTCTTTCTTACTTGCTTTTCTCGATTCTCCAGAATTTCTTTGAGTTCACTTTCGCTTCCTTGGCAAGCACGTGTTCTGTCTCTGAAATTTTCTTGTCAATATTCTTACTTTGTTACGCTGCCCGATGTATTCCTGATGGATCTCCTTTCTCCAAATGTCGTTACCAACACTTGTGCATTCTCCTTAAGTTGGTCAATTACTACTTATGATAAAAGAACAATGTTATTCACCAAAAATATGTGCAATATATGCTTTACATAAACGTTATTACTGAATTCTTCCGATGCACAGAGGCGTTTGGTAATGAAATTTGAAGCCCACACAGAATCACGCCCGTCACCGCATTTTCAGAGCGATTAAGCTGGCCCTGGAGAAAATAATGGTTAAGAAATCTAGCCAGAGATATTAAGAGAGTTCACCCTTTAAAAGCCGTTTTCTCTTATGACAACTATTTGAAAGAAAATTAATAAACGATAATTTTAGGGGAAACTATGTCTTTTGCATTCAAATTTTCTTCCTTTAATCCTACATCATCATCATCTTCTTCACCATCATCATCATCATCATCATCATTATTATTACGTAGGGGCAAACTTAGTGGGACGCACAGCCTCACTCTCCCTCAGTCTCACCACCCACGAGGAGAGGGGGTGGGGGTCCTTAGGTTCAGACAGCGACTCCTCCCTCTCTAAATATCTCTCAGTATGAACGATTGACCTGCTCCAGCCATGAATTCCTTGACCTTCCCCTTAGTTTCTTCCACCCTCGAACTGAGTGGCCTCTTGTCATCTCAGAGGTATTATTGCAGCGCTCCTTTTTAAAACTGTAGCTAACTCGTAGTCCTATAATAGTAGCCTTGTCAACATAAAACATTCTGAATTACGTTTTCACACACACACACACACACACACACACACACACACACTTTAATTTGTTACTTGCCTACCTATCAGCAGGTAGCATCACCTGTGTGAAGCTTTATAGGCCTAGGCCTTTACGGATGGATATTTCGCAATTGTCAAACAGTTTACTGAATTTCTTACTGAGATAAATCATTCAATAAATAGATTTGTGTATATCTGCATCATTATCATGTATATTGTTCTATAATCTCGGCTCTCTAAATCAAAGTTAGTAGGATGACCAATAAGAGCTGCTGGACATGAATAAGATCTTGATATGTAATGTGCTTCATCAGGATGGCATAAGAATTATGGCTTCAAATATTTCTGTCCATAACATTTGCTCTATTACAGGAGAGAGATGCAAAAAGAAGTAAGGTAGGAGCATCAGGAGGTGAGGTTGACAGGTGCTCCATGGCGTGTGCTTCTCGTTAGTCATCTGACCCGGTTTTACGAGGGCGGAGGGATACACGTCAACCTACACCTGGCCTGGCCAAACTTGTACCCGTTATTTCAAACACCAGACTCAGTCAAGATCTAAAAGTGATCCAATTACCTGGGACTCGAAAATAAAAAGGTGTGAATAGTGGGTGTTGCTCGAGTGGCAGGAACTACTTTGTTTATGGTTCAAGCTGGGAGGAGGAGGACCTAACCGCTGACAGGAACGGAATGCATCTCTGACTACAATTTTGCTGCATTTTGAGGGACTGCTGCATGATCAGGTAAGTCTTGGGGGTTATGAGTGCCTTTTCAGGGGTTTTGGTTAGGTTTCATGGGGTTAAGGTGGGTTTGGAGGCGAGGGTGTGGGCGTGTTGGCGTGGCTCTCTCAGGTGCCTTCGGTTTTAAAAGGATACAGTTTAAAAGGAAACTGTTTAAAAGGCTACCAATTAAAAGGATATTGTTTACATACTTATATCAACAAATGCACGTGGTTTATAGATTCTTATTAGAAGAATGAGTGAAATAAGGGCAGCTCTGGATAAAAATTTTGCAATTTCTCCATGTAACTGGTTTCATGGAAGGTTTTGTTTTCGATTTAATAATATTTTCACCGGAATAACATCAAGTAGGATGTGATAAATTGCTTAGTATCAGGGACATGGGTGAAATATGGACATCTCTGTATCATGTTTTTATTGACTAGTAGCTTTTTTAACTGGTGTCTTGGAGGCTGTGATGGTGGGTTAATATATTTCCATGTATATAACAATGTATAGGACCTGCTGGATAGCTGGGTATGAGGGACATGAATGAAATTAGGGCAGCCTTGCACAAGTTTTAATGTTCTGTGACCTGAATACTGGTTTTATGCGAAGTTTCAACCCCTTCACGGTGATGGTATATTTTTAGAGTTTTTGTCACTGTCATGCATTTCTAGTCAGCCTAGGAAGGACCCCAGTTGGTGATGGTGTTGAATAAGGGTACATCCTCCCCCTGTCCTATCAGAAGTCTGTCCAAAGCTGAAATTAAATCATCTGGTGGTAGCAAGAATGTAACACAAAATGCATCATCAGACTAGGGGAGTTAATGATGAAATGTTGGATATTTAGGCAGCCAAAGTTCGGTTGGTCAGCATTGTATGTGGACATTACAAGAACCAGAGCTAACAACACCTGACCATATCATGAAAGCCACATACTTTTTCTTTTCCTTCTTTGCCAAGGTTAGGGTTGCAGGATGACTAAGGTAGGATCAAGGTAAAGTTAAACTCAAGGTAAAATTGTGCCTAAGCTTACGAATAACAGCATAATCCATAAGGAGACGTAGAGCCGTCTGTTAAATGTTAGCAAGAAAATTTCCCGGCCTTTGAATTGATTCAGTGACTTTGTAAAAGTGTACAGAGGTCAGCTTTCAAGTAAGAGGAGAATCTGTCAATGAACAGGGAAAATTTGATTACATAAAGGACATGTAGAGGTGTGTAGTACGTAGGAGGGCTACTGGGCCTTGAAAGCAGCCCATGAAGCCTATGCCCAGAGTCGGACACACACACACACAAAAAAAAAAAAATGTTAGGGTAGGTGAGGATAAGTTTGGTTAGGGTAGCATAAAAGAGGTTAAGTGAGGATAAATGAGGTTGGGTTATTACAGAAATTTAGTATAAGTTTCGATAAATAGGTACTGCTAAAGATAATGTTGTTCAAAAATGGCATTCTAAGATGGTGTCCATCTGTCTTCCCACACCACAAGATGGTGTCTGTCTGTCTTCGACACCATTAGGAGTTGTATACAAACATCCTTTTTAACATAAGAACTTGAAAATACTGAAAGAATCCCATGAAGAGCCAAGGTGAATGTGTGTATAGCCCTTTTCATTGGGCATGTTGTTGTGACGACCGTTTTGAAAGAAACAGCTTGTGCCGGGCGTGTACTAAGTATTGTACAGTAGAGTGTTGTATGGAATTGAGGCATCGTTTTAGATCGTATAAATGAATATTTTAATAGGAAACAAAACAGAAAAAGGATATTAAGAAGTTGAGATCGTATAAGCAGAAAAATGTAAAGTGGTAGAACATATGAGCGTTTCTCTACAGTACAGCATTTCATTCCTGCTTCCACCAGGTGGTTTCATTCAGCTTGGGGCAGACCTCTTGTGGTAAAGGAATTGATCCCTTCTGACAGGTGACTTTTTTTTTATTGTTGCTTCATTGAGACAATTTTATTCATGATAGGATAAAGCTGTCAATCTGGAGAGGTTATGTTCAGCCTCCATTAACTTTTTTATTGCGAGATGTCATAAAGCTGTCAGATACCAGCAAGAGTATTGTGATCCCTTGATTATCGTGCTTAATTAGTACCGAGCCAAATGCTTGATAAAATTGCACAATAACGAAAGCACAGAACATTGGGATTTATCGTAATGGGTACCAGGTACCCCACTTGTAAACACAGATTTGCCCATTAACAACAATATATTCCCATTCAGTACATATATACATGCTGTTATAGTAAGTACCAAAAGCACATAGGCATGGTTAGGTTAACAGATAGTGGTGAAAAGGGCATAATAAGGAAGAAAGTCATACCTTTGAAAGACTGGAGATTGGCCTGAGGGAAGGGGTTCTGAGGCTAGGGGGTGGAGAGTTTAGTGGTCTTCACCACCTGGAATTGTGCATCAAACAGGGCATCATCTTTGAATCCTTCAGAGCCTTCAGAAATCACAGACACTGCATCTTCATTGTCAGCAGACTCATTGATCTCAAGCTTTTTGGCCACATCTTGTTTTGTTTTGCCACTATCAATTTCCTTAACAATCTCCAGTGTCTCCTCATACATCAGTGTCTTCCTCTTCTTTTTCTCAGTTGATGGCCCAGCTTCAGGGCTAGGTGATGGTGGTGGTGGGTTAGGTTGGCGGGAGGCCTCAGCCATCGTGGGCAGAGGATAATAATAGCAATAATAGCAAATAAAAAAAACCTGGTCTGAGTGCAAGAGACTTGCTGCTCATGACTGCTAGGTGTGGGAAATTCTTCACAGAACTCACCACCTGCCCCAGCTCTGGTGCTGCAGGCCAGTGAAAAACGAGCTTTTGTAGCCTAAATGCTCTGACCCAGTGAAAACATATCACATTTACGAAGAGAGAACCTGTATTTTTTTTTTTTTTTTTTTTTTTTTTTTACACAGGAAAAATCATCAGAGAAATTACCAATATGCCGGGAATCGAACCCAGGACTCTTAGGTGAGAGTCCTGGGTTCGATTCCCGGCATATTGGTAATTTCTCTGATATCACATTTACAATGAAATCATGGCTGTCGCGCCAGGCAAATGCACTTGAAGCATGTGTGAGTGCTTATTTTTGCTGGTCTCTGGCAGATAGAAAATGAACTTACATGGCTATAAAGTCCTGGCCCAATGGAAATATCTTCATCGCTTGATAATGTCACTGTGAACTGTTGGGCAAATGGGTGTGAGGGCTGTGCAAGTGCGTATATCCTTTCGGCCCAGCTCACCCGTTGGAATGGTTAAATGAAAGTGTTTTCAGGTATGGCTATTTCCTGCAAAATTTGGCTGGATTAAATATTTTGCAAGTTTGTGGGTTTGGCGGTTTTAAAATTTCCCTAAATTACGGATTAGGTAGTTAGAGTGGTAACCATTTCAGCCTAAGGTGGCCTGGGACAGAGTTTACATGGATGTAGTGATCTGGGCTTAGATTTAATGACTTCGTCATTCAGATAAAACATTTATTATGTTAGTCATTAAAGGTTTATGTTACTACTGTAGCCTACTGTATTATGTTTTCAGTATTCAGTCATTCATTTAATCATCAGCAATCCTTTCTGCTCCATTCTCTTTTATGATATACCGTAATTGTTTACCTACCTGAAATACTGAGTGTAAGATATAACTGACTGATCACAGAATATGAAAAAACATACACCTATAGTACCAAACAATTATTTCATTCTTGCAACCTCAAGACAATTATCTCCCATACAAGACCTATTTATTGATATGAAGTTGTGTTTCAATGACCTTTTGTGAATTGTTGCATGAACGGCATTTACAGTTTGGTGGGAAATTTTTTGATGATGCTGTACAGTACAGTACAGGGTGTTCTCTGCATGGGGACTTGTGTTCTGTTACATTGTATCCAGTTGGAAGATCTAGCAACACTGTTGGCTATTGTAATGTCATTGCGCATGAGGCGTGTGGGAATCATGTTTATGAGTCTCAGGTTTAGGTGCAGACAAACTCAGGCACGCGATAATGGTGTGCTCAAACTGTAAAATGTGCTATAATGAGAGGAGCATGGACTTTCTTTTTGAAACAGTAATGAAAACCAAGTGAATTATAACCAAGGGGTCACTGTACTAAAACTTAAAGCTTTTGGGTAAAATGGTTAAGATAATCTATTTGTTCTATAGTGATCTCTCTAATAATCCACGTAATTGATGCTGGTATGATACTGTGCTGTTGAAAATGCACTCCAAAGGTACAGGAAAACATCATAAAGGCCTAATTGCCACAAGCCGCTCTGCCAAATTCATTTTTTTTTTCTTTTTTTTTTTCCAAATATAGTACCTGTACCACAAAGTATCCTACACACCTTGCTTGCACAAATGTTAGCTAAAAAAATATATGCAGCACACACACACACACACACACACAGATGACAGTACACGACTGGAGTAACATTGTGCTCGGCTGGAGCCCAGGATAACATCACGAGGGTCTGCACAACCCCCAAAACAGCCATGTCAGTCATGAAGGAGGTCATGTTTGTCTTTTCCGTGTTCAAAGCTCTGCGTTGCTGGAGACCTCAATGTATTTTTTTTTTTTTTTTTTTTTACAACAGTGTTTGTATCATTTTCTTTACCATCCTGTATGATGTCTTAATTGCTGCACTATGGTATTATATTAGTTTAGTGTATTATTGGTATCTTCAGATGGTTTTATTCAGTTTAGGAGAAGCTTCTTGTATTGAAGGGGTACTTTGAAGGTCATATTTAGTCTCTAGTATGAAAATTGAGGAAAATTATTTGGTGGTTACAAGAATGAAATACAACATACAGTACATCACTGGATAGAAGGGGTTAATGCAAGATGAGGACCACCAGTTGGCACATTACAGTTATTCATAACACTTGTTAATATCTACAACCAAAGGATAAACATATTTTTTATCACTGGTACTCCCGGATAACTGGATTCTGTTTAGCAATGATTTTTCTAGCTGTTAGGAATAGATATACTGTAACTGTCAGCAACTCCGTCAATCTGGGTGATATCCTTTTTAGTTTATTCATGTTGCCCCAAGATCTATCTATCTATCTATTGCCAGACGCCTCACTCCCGTTCGGGGTGGCCACAAACAAATTGCCTTCACGTCACCCTGTCCCCCTCCATTTCACTGCCCTGCTCCCAACTTACCCCCCCCTTCTCTCATATACCTCTCCATATGCCCCAAAATGATTTTGTATAACTCAGGAAAAGCCTTCTGTATTGTAGGTGTTTATTAAGAGTGTATCAAAGCCTTCCAGTTTATGAAATCTGTCTTAAGCTGAATAAAATCATTAGGAGATGCTAAGGTAATGAAAAAGACATCCTAGGGCTCAGTGAGTGAAGCCCTTCAGTACAAAATTGTTTGGAGGGTGCTAGCAAGTTGTTTTAGTGGGTGGTTTACTACTGTATGAAGAGTATGTTCCAGGTTTTTATATAATCCTAGACTCACTATGATAAGGACGAAAAATTTTCAGTTATGTTGCAGAATTATATATAAAATGCTAAATTTACAGCAACAACTAGTTTTATATTACCCCATTTGAGGGTGCAAGAGGGTATGAGATAAGACTAGTGTAGTCCAGGTAATTTAAATCAAAGGAGACCTCCCTACATCCCAAGCACTATTTAGGTAGTAGAAAATCCTCTTGCAGCCTCTTGGATTCAGACTGGTGCTTTACCATATACTCTCCTTTGAGTCCATTTTATAGTACAGTATATACTTAATGGAAAAACCCTGAGGCACCCTCTGGGACTTGAACCAGAGCACCTAAACCACAGTGCATTCTTACCCAAGAGCTTTGCTATGAAACCACCAGGCATCTACCCTAATAGTGATGGGGTTAATGATTGCTATAGCTAGCTTCAATAATGTGAAAACTCTATGTGGGTTCGAGTAAACTAGCAAGATCAAATTAAAGTTACATTACTATAGAGGATGGCATAGTCACCTTTAGGAATGAGCCTTGTCAGTACCATGTTGTCTTCTTTACTCTTATTTGCTGATGATTTTATTGAAATAAGAAAGCATTTTTCAAGCAGGAGAGGTTAGATACAGCCTTCAGTTACTCCATAATTATAGAAATAGTAAGAAAAGTACCAACAGATTCATGAAGTAGCAGGATAAAAATAAAACTTACATTGTCTGACTCAGGGAGTTGATTTGCATAAAAAGCACTTGCATTGGATATAATATTAGACCTTTGCTTTTGTCTTTTTAATAAAAATAAATGGAGGAAAAACTTGGAATGCCAGAATATCATGTGGCATGGGCCAGTGATTGAACTCTGTCATATTGCAGTCTTATTTTCAGTCAACCCCTCCACCCAAATGATGTTGTATATTTCATTCTATTTATCCAGACAGTTTTATTAAGCTTAAGGGAGACCTTTTGAGCCCCGGGGGTTAGATATAGCTTCTGTTAATCCCATCCCAATTAAAAGTCTTTCATATGCTTGATAAACTGTCTTGAAGCAGCAAGAATAAAACAGAAAGTATGCCCTTAAGATGACAGGTTTAATTTCACAGAGATACCATATACAGTACATAGCATTAGCAGTGTGTAAGTAGGAATTCAGCTAATTCTTAAATTACTCTACTAGCTTTTTCCATACCTGGCGGATTTGTGCATAGAACACCGCACTTGGACTTAAACCCTTGCATTAATTTGATCCCCAACAGGTGGCTTTTTTTTTTTTTTTTTTTTTTTTTTTTTTTTTAATTCCATCAGGGAAAGTAGCCTGTCATGTGCCCCTATATGTACTGAACTACTGTAGCTTAGTATCAGGCCCTTACACCACAGTGAGGTACCATAATAGATTTTTGTTGTTTTTTACCCTAGCTCAAATAATGCAGTGTAGGAGTTCTGCAACTTACATATGTTTGATTTACATAATTTCAGTTGTACATAAATGAGTCGTCTGAATACAAAGTATATTAGAATTTATGGTCAATTGCAGTTTAATTTGTAATATTTATTGACATTTTGATTTTGCCCTACTGCCCATTATCTTTACCCAGTACTGTATCTTTATCCAGTGTACAGTTTTTTATGTTTAGCACATTTTACCTGTGTTTTTGTTCCTGAGTGATGTTCAACTTCCGTAATTTTTTGTTCATTTACTACCAAGAGAGCCCTTACGTAAGTTAGGGACTGTTGATACATCTCATAATTTAATCACAGTAGCCCTTGTAATGCTGATAAGACAACTTATTTCTATTGTAACTCTAGTACTCTTATCTTAAACATTGGATTCTGTATCTGAGATTAACCACTCCTAACCTTCAGCCACCAAAAGGCACTCATATTAAAGTTCACATTTGTTGTAAGCACAGTCCAGAAAAAACATTAATTTTACATCATACGAGTAGTAGGGGTCTGAGCCTAGGTCACTGTAGCCCAGAACAGTTGAGGGTAGATGACCAGCTTACTCATCATGTTGGCATTGCATTAGAAAAAAAAGAAAAAGTTTGGGGGGAAACAAACCTATGCAAGGCAGTGTATCCAACTAGGATGTTTAAATCACTAGACCTTGCGGTAATAATTCAAATTCATGAAATTCAGATAAAGTCATGACCTACCAGGACATAAACAAATATTGCTCCGGTGAGACGATGGGAACTCAAAGAAGTGGTGTTGCTGGAAATAATTATGAGAACAGAAATAGTGTACAGTAGTTAGTCACTTAACAGGAGTGATATTTATTATATGGTCCTGAACTGACTTTAAAGGAAGCAGATTTTTTTTTTTTTTTTTTTTTTTAATGTTCCCAAATTATCATTACTTTTTCAAAAATATGGTGCTACAGATTGAGGGAAGTAGCAAAATTAGCTTTGTAGATATCAGTGAAGTGTTAAGTGGCAATATTTCTGTAAATTACTGAGGAATTAACGGCAAAAATGAACATAAGAGAGGTAACATTTTTAATGGGCTTGCAGTTGCCATTTTGCTCTTTTTTTCGTGACAGTTTCTAGTAATGTTATGTGAATTTTGTCTGGTATTGTAATATTTCTTCTAGGTGTATAGTACTGCACTGATAATGGTCCATATTATCATATGTTAAGAAAGCTCCCTAACACCTCTTCCTTCGTGATTTATTTGACATCAGCTTATGATGAGTATGGTCATTTTTTACTGATTTAAGTGACACAGAAAAGAACAGTAAGGAGTAATAAGCAAAATAAATCACATAGGAAAAGGTGTTGGGGAACTTCTATAGTAGATGAAAATATGGGCTGCTGGGTAATGTTTTCCTAGTGCAAGGAAGGAAATCAGTAAATCTATATATCTGCTGCTGGATTCCTTGATCCTGTTCGAGGTGGCCACAAACGAGTTACCTCCATGTACTGTGTTACCTGCCAACAAGCATGGAAATACTGTACTGTGATCCATTTGTTGCCACCCTTTACAGAATTTGCAGCATTTGGTGATAAAGATAGGTATACTGATTTCCCTCCTTTCACTGGAAAAATATCAGTAAATACCTACCAGTGAGCAGAGAGGTATTGAAGAGAGGGGGTGTGTGAGCTGGGGGGAGGGCAGCAAAATGGCACAGGATAGGGTAACATAGAGGCGATTTGTTTGTGGCCACCCTTTACAGGATTGAGGTGTCTGGCAATAGATAGATAGATGGATGTGGTAAAATGTTGACTTATTAATGGGAGTTGGCATAGATACATACATACATGTTTATACGCTTTCTTGCATTACAGTGAACAGTACAGTGGTAGTGAGTTATAGCAGTGGAGATTTTTAAATTTCTTTTCATCATCCACTCTCTTGATTTAGTGCTAGTTATTTCTTCTTTCACCTTTATGATTCTATTTTTGTGTCTGCCTTGTTCACTTCCTATTTATCCCACTCTTGCCATCACATTTTGTTATTCATCTTTCCACTTCAGGTGGTCTTACCCTGAGTGACAACTTTAATGGTTTCCTGTGACCCAGGAAACCATTTACAGTGCTGGGTAGTAACCATATAACCAAAATAATGGGGTGATGTGGAGCCTACTTTGGTGCCCCTATTGACTGGGTGGAGAGATGCAAATGTGGCGTCCATCCAGGAGTCAAACCTCCACACTCCTCCGCACCTTGCTGTGGTGATGCACTGTCCACCACAAGGGGACATTGGTTCACTGCACGGGATAGCCTAGCAGGGGTGGTTGCTTTCCTGTGGTTGATGGTTGTCTAGCCACAAAGATCAGGATTAATTTACAGAGGTAACAACAAAGTAGTTCATTACACTGCATTGCTTGAAGTGTGTGATTGAGTACGGAGCAGTACCAGTTTTTGTTCACCCAGCTTTACATACTCCTCAGTGAAAGGTGTGGTTCATCCAGGAAATGCTTGCTAATGGGTGGAGTCTTGCAGCGTCTTGGTTGATTTGCATTATTCAGGGTATTGTTTGATAATGTTACTACGGTACTATTTACTGTCTGCTTGGTGCTGTGGATATTATTATGGGCCTTTGTTCATAGGTGGGAGTTATTAGATAGATATATGTTTTATGATATTATCTCTTGTATGAGCTATAAGATAGAAATATGTTTTATGATATTATTTGTAGTATGAGGATGTCTTATTCATTTTCAGTAGACCACCACCAAAGAATTTTGAGTATCTAAAAGCTAAATAACATCATCTAGTGGAGACAAAAGTTTAACACAAAGATGTCTATGTAGTGAAGATAAAGTAAGGGGTCTAATTAATGTGAAACTATTGTGAAGGTAATGGGATAATAGCGGTGCATGAGAGAGCATTTACTGGTGTTTATATTCAGTTTGATGTCATTATTTTGTTGTTCTTTGTGCTTCCAGATGTTTTAATTCAGTTTAAAGGAGAATTTGTGTACTGAAGGGGTTAGAATAGACTGCATATAACCCATCCAGTTTGAAAAGTCTATCCTAAGCTGAATAAAATCGTCAGGAAATGATAGGAATATAAATGAAAAGTCTATTCCCTGTTTGAATGGGTTAATGTTGCTTAGATGATAATTATTGTACTGTGTATGTGTGCCTGAGTATGGGCGAAGTGGGTAGTGCAAGGACAATGGCTTGAATGATTAGGCTAGTAGTGGTATGTGGAGAGAGAGAGAGAGAGATGGGGGGGGGGATGGTAATGGTGATGGTAATGGTTGTGTATGAGCAGAGGGAGGATGAGAATGGTGGTGGTGGTGTGAGAGAGAGGGAGGGAGTGGATGATAATGGTGGGGGGTGACATTCTCTAGTATCATATTACAGGGCTTGACACAGAACCCGACCTATACACTCATCCACATTACCACACCCACACCACTCCACCCCCACACTGTCCCATCCACACCACTCCACCCCCACGCTGTCCCATCCACACCACTCCACCCCACACTGTCCCATCCACACCACTCCACCCCACGCTGCTCCATCCACACCACTCCACCCCCCACACACACAATTCCATCCCTCCTTCATCCCACACCACTCCACCCATCTCCCTCACTACTCTACACCACTCCACTTAAACTTCATCCTTCGCCCTCATTATTCTGCATCCCATCACTCCACATAATTACACACACTGCACCACCCCTCCATCCCACAGTACGCCACACACACCGTTCCGTTCGCACTCCACCCTTCAATCTCACTACGCCATTTTTCCACACCACTCAACCAACCTTACTCCACCCCACCACACACAGCATATCCTACCTATCCTCATTTCCCCTACATCACTCCACTCCTCCACCTTTTCTCCCACTCAACCATCCTGACTCCTCCACACACACTGCACCATCACCCCTTCCACGGCATCCACCCACCCATTCCACCCCACTCTTGCCTCAGCGTTTCACCATGTTTCGTAACCACCTCTTCCGGACCAACTGTATGCTTTCGTAACCTTGCATTCCTTACTGTGGATAGGTGAGGGTTGCGACATAAGTGTACAGAAATGAATACTTCTTCAGGCTGATGCTCCTCTGGTTTCTTTCCTCATTATCCCTTTTCTTCTTTTACATCTTTTTTCTTGCTTTCTAAACCATACCTCACCTGACCCTTAGGTAGGAAATGAGCTGTCGATGATGATGATAATGATTCTCCCCAATTTCTTTTCCTGCCTCCCTCCTACACTCCTCAGATTATTTTCCTCATTCTTCCTCAGTTGTCTTGTTTTTCTTCCCATGCAAGCAGTCTACTTCTCGTTTATCTGCTGTAACGTATATATCTAATATCTTTTTATCCACCTCTCCCTTTCCTAAACCTACCTTTCCCGACACATTCCCTCTTCTCCTTACCGTCTCATCCTCTTCACGTATTTCTTTTCATGCTAACCCTTCCTTTTCACTTTCCTGTCTTTCCCACCATCCTCTTTCCTTCGCTTCCATTTTAACCTTCATCCTATTCACTTTCCTGTCTTCCCCACTTATTCCATTCTCTACACATGTCCCATCCTAGTCTCTACATTCCCCAACCTTCCTACCTTCCCCTTTCTCTCCCTTACTAGTATTGCATAGAGTCACACATATCCACTGCCCACGTAATGTTTTTAGTTACTCTCCTTGAGGTAGTGGAACCGAACTGAGGTGTGTAAAATATGCTACCCTTGAAATGAGGTAAATATAATATGCACCCATCTTTCACGATCTTCTCACATGCCCCACTCCTCCCTCACCCTCGATTTTCCTTTCTTCCCACCCCTTCAGTCCTCCTTACCTTTCTCATTCCTGTTTGTTTTTTCCTCTCCTCCCCACCCACCAAATCCCCCCTCACATTCCCCTCCCCCTCCCCAGTTTCCTCCACCGCCCCCCTCCTTACTCTCAATTTCCCCAGCCTCTCCCTCTGCTTTTTCATTATGCCTGGAACTCTCATTCTTCCCAGCCTTCCTCCCTGTACCCTTCCCTCCCCTACCCTACACATTCTTCACTCCTCTCTTACCTCGGCCTCCCTCCCCTCCTCTCTCTCTTTCCCCTCACACACCCTGCCCACTGCCCCTCCTCACTCCTCCCTACCTCTTCTGCTCCTCTCCCCTTCCTCTTTTCTACCTAATCTTCACCCCTCCCTTACCTCCCTTCCCACCTCTCTCCCTATCCTATAAGTTCCTCCTCTCTACCTCTGTTCACTCTTCCTTACCTTCCACTTCTCCCGCCTTCTCTCCCCTTCCAAGCTCCTCCAGGCATTTCCAGTTCCCTCTTCTCCTATCCCTTTCCTCCACTCCTTTCTTCCCCTCTCCCCCTCTCCTCAATCTTTTCTCCTCCTCTTCCCTATCCCTCCTCTCCTCCCCTTTCCTTCCTCTTCCTCCCCTCTTCCACGTCTACTTTCTTCCCCCTTCCTCCACCTCTACACCCTTCACCTCGCCCCACGCATCTCCACCTCCCTGTTCCACCCTTCCCCAATCACCTCCACTTCGCTTCTTCACCTCCCCTCCATCCATCTCCACCTTCCTACCCCACGGACCATCCAACCCTGCCCTCCTCCTTTCCCTCATTTCCCTCACGCTCCTCTCCCTCTACCTCTCCTGTCTCACACCCACCTTTTTTCTTCCTCCGAGCCTTCCTGCTTCTCTAACCTTGTCTTTGACCCGTAGAGTAGTTAGGCTGCCTAGTTAAAATCTACCTTATAGTAAACAGCCTCGGAAGGACCCACTGTTCCCTTGATGTTTGTTCTCCTTTACACGCCTTTGTCCCATCCTCTCCCCTTACTCCTCTTTTCACCACGAGTTAGCTTATGTCCTCTTCCCTCCTCCTTTACGTTCTCTTCTCTCCTCCTCCTCCTCCTCCTCTCCTTCCCTCCCCTTCCCTCTTGTGATGTACTGTAATTAAACTCCCATTCCCACCTCCCTCCCCACCATTGTCATCGCTTCCTTATGCCATGCCTGTCTCCCACCCCCCTTCTTTCTCTCCCCCCTCGTTCCTTGTCTCCCCTCGCTCATCCCCTATTCTCCGCCACTCATCCTCTCCCCTTTATTCTTTCTCCACCCCTTCTTTTACCTTCTTCCCACTATTCTTCCCTCCTCTCCCCTCACTCAGTCTTTCAGTTGCATTCTCCATTTCCTTCCCTATCAGTCCTCTTCCCACCTTATCTCACTTCTTTCCACTAGGCATTCCTTCCTTCATCTCTCCTCTCCTCTCCTTTCCTCTCCTCTCCTCTGCTGTCGTATCCTATCCTATCCTTCTCTCTCCTCTCCTCTTCCCTCCTCTCCCCTTCTCTCCTCCAGCTCACCCCTCTCCCCTCCAATCTCCTTAACCGAACACTTCCCTTCGCTCGTAATTCCCCTCACCCCATCTCTTTCCCCTCCCTCCCCCTCCCCCTCCCCACCCTGCCACTCCCTCCACCCTCCCTCTCCCCACTGTGCCACTCCTTCCACTCTCCTTCTCCCCACCCTGCCACTCCCTAAACCCTCCCTCTCCCCACCCTGCCACTCCCTAAACCCTCCCTCTCCCCACCCAGCCACTCCCTAAACCCTTCCTCTCCCCACCCTGCCACTCCCTTCTCCCCTCACCCAGGTGTTCCACGCCCCCCTCTCCTAACTTTTTCTCCCTCCTCATCCTCCCCTTCTCACTTTTCCTCCCCTCTCCTCCCCATACCTCTTCTAACTCTCCTTTCTTCTCCTCCCTGTCCTCTCTTTCAGACTTCTTCCCTCTCTCTCTCTCTCTCTCTCTCTCTCTCTCTCTCTCTCTCTCTCTCCCCCCTCCCCTCCCCTCTTCCAGCCACACCTCTCTCCCCTCAACCTTGTACCCTTTGTCAATCCACACTTCCCCTCTTGTTCTCTCGTTTCTCCCCTTTCTCTTTAATTTATCTCCACTGAGCCTGCCTCTTTGCGTTCTGGCTGATTTTTGTGGTTTTAGGGGGTATTTGAGAGAGAGAGAGAGAGAGAGAGAGAGAAAGAAAGAGAGAGAGAGAGAGAGAGAGAAAGAAAGAGAGAGAGAGAGAGAGAGAGAGAGAGAGAGAGAGAGAGAGCGTTTTGTTCTAGCTATATTATTTTCTTTTGTATTTAAGGTATTTTTAGTTTGAGAGAGAGAGTGAGAGATTGTGTGTGTGTGTGTGTGTGTGTGTGTGTGTGTGTGTGTGTGTGTGTGTGTGTGTGTGTGTGTGTGTGTGTGTGTGTTGCCTCTTCAGTCTGTTTATCAGTTTACCAACCTTGTCCTCATTGTTACATCACTCCTCCTCCTCTTTCATTCTCTCTCGTATCGTCTCTCCTTTTCCTTTCCTCTCTCTCCCTTTCCCCTCCCTTTCTCCTCCCTTTCTTTCCCCTCCCTTTCTGTCCGCTCCCTTCCTTTCTCCTCCCTTCCTTTCCCCATCCTTCCCCAACACATCCCATTCCTTCGCATCCCATCCTTTCTCATCCAGTCCCATCCCACCCTGTTTTATGGTCTCTCTCTCTCTCTCTCTCTCTCTCTCTCTCTCTCTCTCTCTCTCTCTCTCTCTCTCTCTCTCTCTCTCTCTCATTTTATCTACCCCTTGCCTGTTGTTCGGGGTAAAAATGATATATAGTGTTTGTAAGTGTTTTTCTTAAGCTGTTTTTTTTAACTTTAATTTCCTGTTACGTGTTTGTGTTTTATATAAGTATTTGTGTGACCCTGTTTTTCTTGTGATTATGTATGATTATAAGTAGATAGATAGATAGATAGATGGATAGATAGATAGATAAATAGATAGATAGATGGGTGGGTGGATAGATAGATAAATAGATAGATGAATAGAGGTAGATAGATGGATGTATGTGGATGGATAGGTAAATAGATAGGTAGATAGATGGATAGATGGATTGATAGATGGAATAGGTAGATAGATAGATAGATAGATTTTTTCATTGCTCATTCCCGGTCAATATATCCTTTTTTTCCGGACCGTATTTTGCATTTTTTTATTTTTCGTTTCTTGATCATCTCTCTCTCTCTCTCTCTCTCTCTCTCTCTCTCTCTCTCTCTCTCTCTCTCTCTCTTTCTCTCACAACGTTCATCCTGGCCACGCCCTTGCTTGCGGGAGGGGGGGAAGGGGTGGGGGAAGGGGGTGAGAGAGAGACTAATGGCTCAAGGGGGAGTTTAGAGAGAGAGAGAGAGAGAGAGAGAGAGAGAGAGAGAATGGCAAGTGCAGAGTGTCATTGGGAGGGAAAGAGTGTATGAAGAGAGAGAGAGAGAGAGAGAGAGAGAGAGAGAGAGAGAGAGAAATGCAAGTGCACTGTCATTGGGAGGGAAAGAGAGTGTAATTGAAGAGAGAGAGAGAGAGAGAGAGAGAGAGAGAGAGAGAGATGCGAGGGTGGGGGTAAGCTGACATCATTGAGAGAGGTGAAGTATGGAAGGAGAGGGAAAGAGGGGAAGATTACAGGCACTGATAAAGATTGAATAAATAAGAGAAGTACTGTAAGAGAGAGAGAGAGAGAGAGAGAGAGAGAGAGAGAGAAAGAGAGAGAGAGAGAGAGAGAGAGAGAGAGAGAATGACAAAAACTGATAAGGTTTGACTGGGAGGAAGTTTTATGAGAGCAGTATTTCAAGATGATATTGAAAGCACAGTCCTTTCACCTTAACTTGGCCCAGATATTCCTCCTTTGGTAGCTTCATCACGTAGGCCAGTGTCTGTATCGGGTATGGAAGCTCCGTAACACCCTTTTCTTTGCGATTTATTTTTGTACACGGCTGGTTAATATCCTTTTGCAGGGTATCTTCGTTGCGTGGGGGTATTAGAACGATATTTTGCAATACGGGTAATAAGGCGTAATAAGCAGAATAAGTCGCTTAGAAAAAGAGTGTTGGGGAGCTTCCTAAACTGACGAGAATGCAGACTCAAGACATCAAGACTAACTCCTTTACATAACGCTTCTTCGTGACTAGCATCTTATTCTAGTGATCAGCATTGAAGATGATGAGATGGCAATTTTACGCCGAGTTAAAATAGAGCATTGGGCCCGTATTATCGTCGGGTTAGGAGGCTCCCTAACACCTCTTCCTAAGCGATTTATTTTTGGAAATGAATGGTTAATATAGCACCTTTTCTTTAGCGATTTATTTTTAGGTATGGGTGGTTAATATCTGTGTGTACGTTATTTATGCAGAGTATGGTGATGTCAGAAGGATTTATAGAACAATCATAGAATAGGACAGTAAGGTGTAATCAACTAACAAATCGCTCAGGAAAAGGTGTTAGGGAGCTTCCTTACATAGAATAGAACAGTAAGGTGTAATCAACAGACAAATCGCTTAGGAAAAGGTGTTAGGGAGCTTCCTTACATAGAATAGAACAGTAAGGTGTAATCAACAAATAAATCGCTTAGGAAAAGGTGTTAGGGAGCTTCCTTACATAGAATAGAACAGTAAGGTGTAATCAACTAACAAATCGCTCAGGAAAAGGTGTTAGGGAGCTTCCTTACACAGAGTAGAGCAGTAAGGTGTAATCAACAGACAAATCGCTTAGGAAAAGGTGTTAGGGAGCTTCTTTAACCGGCGATAATACGGACTTAGGTGGTGTGGAAATAAGAGAAACGAGAAATATGTTACGGGTGAATGTGTAGAAGATAAGGATATGAATGAGTGTTGAGAGGTGGGTATGAATGAGTGTTGAGAGGTGGGTATGAATGAGTGTTGGGAGGTGGGTATGAATGAGTGTTGAGAGGTGGGTATGAATGAGTGTTGAGAGGTGGGTATGAATGAGTGTTGAGAGGTGGGTATGAATGAGTGTTGAGAGGTGGGTATGAATGAGTGTTGAGAGGTGGGTATGAATGAGTGTTGAGAGGTGGGTATGAATGAGTGTTGAGAGGTGGGTATGAATGAGTGTTGAGAGGTGGGTATGAATGAGTGCTGAGAGGTGGGTATGAATGAGTGTTGAGAGGTGGGTATGAATGAGTGTTGAGAGGTGGGTATGAATGAGTGCTGAGAGGTGGGTATGAATGAGTGTTGAGAGGTGGGTATGAATGAGTGCTGAGAGGTGGGTATGAATGAGTGTTGAGAGTTGGGTATGAATGAGTGTTGAGAGGTGGGTATGAATGAGTGTTGAGAGGTGGGTATGAATGAGTGTTGAGAGGTGGGTATGAATGAGTGTTGGGAGGTGGGTATGAATGAGTGTTGAGAGGTGGGTATGAATATGTGTTGGGAGGTGGGTATGAATGAGTGTTGAGAGGTGGGTATGAATGAGTGTTGAGAGGTGGGTATGAATGAGTGTTGAGAGGTGGGTATGAATGAGTGTTGGGAGGTGGGTATGAATGAGTGTTGAGAGGTGGGTATGAATGAGTGCTGAGAGGTGGGTATGAATGAGTGTTGAGAGGTGGGTATGAATATGTGTTGGGAGGTGGGTATGAATGAGTGTTGAGAGGTGGGTATGAATGAGTGTTGAGAGGTGGGTATGAATGAGTATGGAGAGGT
>NC_136992.1:790000-792500 GCF_032717465.1 Coenobita brevimanus | reverse complement strand
CTCGTCACTAATGGCTAGCTCACCTGCCCATCTCTTTATCCCTTCTTTATTTTCTTTACGCCTTGCTTTAATCCTCTCTCTCTCTCTTTCTCTAACACTCCTTTCGTTTCTACCCCCATTTTTTTTTATTGTTGTTCCTCCTCCACGTAACTTACCTGTCCATCGACCCATCCTCTCCTCTTCTCTTTCCTATTTCCATCTCTGTTTCATCTTCTTTTTCCCTATTTCATCCGTTTTCTTCCTATTTCATGTTTCCCTGTTTCATCTTTTTTCCCTATTTCATCTTTTTCCCTATTTCATCTTTTTCCCTATTTCATCTTTGTTCCCTATTTCATTTTTCCCTATTTCATCTTTTTCCCTATTTCATCCTTTTCCCTATTTCATCCTTTTCCCTATTTCATTTTCCCCATTTCATTTTTCCCCATTTCATCTTTCCCTATTTCACCTTTTTCCCTATTACATCTTTTTTCCCTATTTCATCTTTTTCCCTATTTCATCTTTTCCCTATTTCATCTTTTCCCTATTTCATCTTTTTCCCTATTTCATCTTTGTTCCCTATTTCATCTTTTTCCCTTATCTTTTTTTTGCCCTATTTCCATCATTATTTCGTCATTTTTTGTTTCATCTTTTTTTTCCTATTTCCATCTTTAATCTTTTTTTTGTCCTATTTTTTTCGTCTGTCTATTCAGTATTATTCCCATTCTTTTTTCTCCCTTTTTAATTTCTATCTATTTTTCAATTGATTTTTTTTTTTTTCTGTCCGGGTCCGTAGGGGAGGAAAGAGAGGAGTAATAGGGGAGTTCTGTGGGTGATTTAATGAGAGAGGGAGAGAGAGAATCCCCGCGAATAAATGGAGACATTGACCCGAATATGGATTGAAAGTAATGGGAGGGAGATTGAGGGCTTGAAGGGGAGGTATTGAGAGAGAGAGACAGAGGCAGACAGGCAGACACAGAGAGACAGACAGAGACAAGACAGACAGACACAAAATTTAGTGTGTAGTGGCAGACAGAGTGAAAAACTAAATAAAAGCTAGGTTAAATGAGAGAGAGAGAGAGAGAGAGAGAGAGAGAGCAAAAAAATCATGGAAAGTGATAGAGCAAATTAGAATTGGCTTTAATTGAATATATGAAGGTTTATATTGTTTTTCGAATTGCCTAGATATGACGGTCAGGAAAATTGCAACTCTCTCTCTCTCTCTCTCTCTCTCTCTCTCTCTCTCTCTCTCTCTCATCCTACCATACTCCATCCTTACGAGGGAAACAAGGTCAGGATGATGATGATGATGTGTATTATTATCATTATCATTATTATTATTATTATTATTATTATTATTATTATTATTTTATGATGTATGATTTCTTGCATCTTAATTATTTCCTTAATCTCTCTCTGACAGGTATGTAAGGAGACATGCCCTTCTCAGGTGTTTGGTGAGTTGAGGGGAGGGGAGTGGAGGAATGGAGGAGGAAGTGTGAATAACGTGTAAGAATATATTTTTGTATTCGTGGGGTTATTGTAGATAGATAAATAGATAGATAGATAGATGGGTAGGTAGGTAGGTAGGTAAGTAGATAGGTAGATACTTATGTTCTGCTGTTTATGATTTATTGTATTTCTGTAATCGTAAATTTTTTCGTCTACGTTACACCCTCATTCCGAGCATGATGTTGGCCTGTAAATTATATATACATAAATATATGCCTAGATAGATAGATAGATAGATAGGTAGGTAGATTGATAGATAGGTAGGTAGATTGATAGGTAGGTAGGTAGATTGATTGATAGATAGATAGATAGATAGATTTTTTCAGTGGTGGGGGTAATTATCATTCTGCGTTATCTGATAGTCACTTTCCTCTCGGTCTGGTGATGCCTTCCAACCCTATACATATCTCGGAAATATTCTGTTTATAAATACACTCTTATGGACTGGGAAATGTGTGAGATCAGAATAGACAGACAGATAGATGGATAGATAGGTAGATAGATAAAAGGATAGATAGATAATAGTTACATTTATTCATATCCTGTGTTATTAATATAGTGACTTTTATCAATTTCCTTTTTCCCCTTGGTATGATGTCAGATATATATATTTTTATTTTTGGAGTTGCGTTATTGTATCTTTCGTCTCATTTTCCTAGTGTCAGGGATTATTATTATTATTATTATTATTATTATTATTATTATTACTACTACTACTGTTATTATTACTATTATTTTTATTTTTATTATTATTATTATTATTATTATTATTATTATTATGAAGTATTATTATTGTTATTATTATTATTATTATTATTATTATTATTATTATTATTGTGATTCTCGATTTACAAAGGGTTACAGTATTTGTTTCTGAAAAATTAATTGTTAGAGTCGAGAGAGAGAGAGAGAGAGAGAGAGAGAAAGACTAAACCTGGTGGAGAGAAAGTGCGAGTTGCAACGTCACTGATTAGGGAATTTCCTGCTGCTGCTCCCCTTATCACAGAGAGAG
>NC_136992.1:765000-775000 GCF_032717465.1 Coenobita brevimanus | reverse complement strand
GGCCGGTTCAGTCTGCTGGTGTGGGTGTGGCAGAGGGAGTGGGAAATTAGATGATGGGTTTGTAGACATGGCACTGTGGCACTTCTTCGTGACTGGCATCATAATCTAGTGCCAGTCTCTTTGTTGCAGCTCAGCACATGAAGTTTTAACATGAACTGGATTTAGCGCCTCCTCAGTTATTCACCCCCCAGTCGCTCTCCCCGCTCCTCCCCTCCCCCTCCCCTCCCCTCCCCGCTCCTCCCCTCCCCTCCCCTCCCCTCCCCGGCTTCGAACCAGTCCATTATGGGGTGCATCTCACGCTTGGTCACCCACACCGTTAGGCCATCCTCTGCAGTCACTGGGGAGGGGAGGCAGGGAGGGAGTGTGGGGAGGTGGGGGAGAAAGGGAGGGAGTGTGGGGAGGTGGGGGAGAAAGGGAGGGAGTGTGGGGAGGAAGGGAGGGAGTGTGGGGAGGTGGGGAGGAAAGGGAGGGAGTGTGGCGAAATGGGGAAGGAAAGGTGAGGGAAGGCAGAGGATGAAGTGTTGGTGGAAGGGAAGAGATGTGGAAGGGGAGGGAAAGGAGGGGATGTGGGGGAGGGAAAGTAGGGAGGGAGGATGGGGAGGCAGTGGCAGGAGACAAAGAAGAAGGGCGAAGTGAAGAACTGAAAAGAGGAAGAGGGCATGTGAAGGAGAAAAGAGAGGAAGAGAAAAGGAAGGACGGGAGAATGAGGTTGGAGAGAGAGAGAGAGAGAGAGAGAGAGAGGGAGGGAGGGAGGGAGGAGGGGAGAGGTGTAGACCAGGGATGGGGAGAAGGAAGAGAAAGAGCAGAGGAAGTAAGGGAGGGAGGACAATGACGGTAAGAAGACAAAGAGGGGTGATGAGAAGAAGAAAAGAGGGAAGAGGTGGTGAAGATGTAAGGAAGAAGGAAGGGATAGGGAAGGAAAAGGTTAAAGGGACCTGACCTGACCTTCCATACCTTAACCCAACCTAGCCTGACTTAGTCTGATCTAACCTAGTCAAATTAATCCTATCCAACCCAACCCAACTCAAACCAAACAAAACTTAACCCAACCCAACCCAACCCAAATTAACCTAACCTAACCTAACCCAGCCTAACCTGACCTAACTTGTCCATTACGAGGTAAATTTAACGCTTGGCCACTCACCCCGTCATGTCGTTCTCTGCAGTTGCTGGGGAGGAGGTGGGGAGATGGGGAGGAGGAGGAGAGGGGGGCAGAGGGAGGACAGACAAGTGAAAGGAAGGGGAGGTGAAAAGGAAGATGAGAAGGAAAGGGGAGAAAGAGGGTGAAAGAAGATCGGAAGTGGCGGGGGGAAGGCATGGAAGGAAAGATATGAAAGAAAAGGGTTGGGGAAGATAGTGGAAGACACAACAAAGGAGAGGGGACAAGAAGGGAGGGAAGGGGATGGAGGAAGGAGGGGAATGAAGGGAGAGGAAGAAGGGGAGGAGATGAAATGAAAGATGGAGGGGAAGGAAGGGACAGGGAAAAGGAAAGACAGGAAGAAGATGAACTGAAGGAAGGCGGGGCAAAAATGGAGGAGGACAGGGTGAAGAGGAAATATGAGAGTCGAGAATAAGATGACGAGATGGTAGTGAAAGGAGAGAAGGAAGAGGGAATGAGAGGAGAGAGGAGTGAAAGGAGGAGTGAGAGAGGAGGCAATGGTAAGGGAACAGAGAGAGAGAGAGTTGCTAATGTCAGCGTAGTACGAGGAAGTAGCGAGGATGGATCGTTTGCTGATGGGAATTGGAGCGTATAGTGTAAAGGATGACGGGAAGTTGTGTGTGTGTGTGTGTGTGTGTGTGTGTGCGTGTGGTGTGTGCGTGTGGTGTGTGTGTGGAGGGGGAGCATTTATTGAAGTGTGACGTAAGAACTTTAGGTGAAGGATGATCGGTGAAATAAAAGGTAATGGAGTTCAAGGTATTAAAGGAAAATTAGTTACCTTGAAATAAGAGTGCGTGGAAGGAGAATTGAGTGCACTGAAGGGGAATTGCGTGCGTTGAAGGGGAATTGCGTGCATCGAAGGGGAGTTGCGTGCGTTGAAGGGGAATAGAGTGCATCGAAGGGGGGAGTGTGTAGAAGGGAATAGAAGTGTCGTAGGAAGGGAAGGGAAGGGAAGGAAACATGATGCCGAGAAAGATCTGGAAAGAAGAGGTGAATGGAACACAGCATCATCATCATCATCATCATCATCATCATCATCATCCTGTGTGTGTATGGGAGGGGGTTCGTGTGTGTGTGTGTGTGTGTGTGTGTGTGTGTGTGTGTGTGTGTGTGTGTGTGTGTGTGTGTGCAGACAAATGAATGTAATTATGAGGGTACGCTACATGGCCGTTATGGTCAAAACGTGTGTGTGTGTGTGTGTGTGTGTGTGTGTGTATGTGTGTGTTAGGGATTATGTGCATGTAAGTGAAGTGAGAGGTGGGGAGATAAGGGGAGTGGAGGGGAGAAGGGAGGTGAAGGAGAGAGGAGTGAGAGTAGGGGGTATGGTTAGGTAAATGAATTCAAACAAGAGTGGTAGGAGGAAAGAGAGAGAGAGAGAGAGAGAGAGAGAGAGAGAGAGAGAGGGTGGGATCAGGTAACAAAGGAGTGAGGTAAGATGAAAGTGAGATCAAGAAGGATAATGGGAGGGGATAAAAGAGAGAAAAGAAAGAGAGAAAAAAGAGAGAACGATAAAAAGAGGAGAGAGAGAGAGAGAGAGAGAGAGTAAAAAATAAAAATTGAAATAATGAATGAGTTGAGCAATTGGAAAAATCGAAGTGAAAAAGATGAAGGAAAAAGTTTTAAAAGAAAAGTGAGAGGAGGGAATGAAAGAAAAATAATAAGGAAATGAATTTAAAAAAAGCAGGAAGAATAGTGAGAGAGAGAGAGAGAGAGAGAGAGAGAGAGAGAGAGAATGATCGACGCAATGGAAAAGTCTTGGGAGTTACAATTTCGAAGGGAGGACGCGGGAGGAAGAAGCTGAGAGGAGGCAGGATTGTGCGAGAGAGAGAGAGAGAGAGAGAGAGAGAGATTACGGTCCTTGGTAGTCTGACCCAAATATTAATGAAAAAATATATATTCTCTAATTACACCTTTGTAGAAATAAGATACCTGAGAGAGAGAGAGAGAGAGAGAGAGAGAGAGAGAGAGAGAGAGGGTCCGGCAGCAACTTAATATCATCTCGACTTTAAATCACCTAAATAAGGAAGGGGCTTGGGAAATGAAAGGTGTGTGTGTGTGTGTGTGTGTGTGTGTGTGTGTGTGTGTGTGTGTGTGTGTGTGTGAGAGAGAGAGAGAGAGAGAGAGAGAAATATTGCGTAAGAAATTGTGGGAGAAGTTACGGGAGATGAAAATAATCAGTAGAGAAATGAACGTGGAAATGATCGTAACGAGAAGGAAATGAGATGGAAATAACATCGAAGAACTTTTGAAGAAATTCCTGTTTCTCTCTCTCTCTCTCTCTCTCTCTCTCTCTCTCTCCCCCCCCCCCACATAACTACCTACCGTTCCTGTCTGCCTTAGTATTGTCTGCTTTTTCTGTCTGCCTCTTAAGCTTCTTGTTCTGCCGGCCTTCCCATCCTGCCTTCTTGTTTCATTTTTCTGTCTGCTTGTCTCCTCCCTGTCTGTCTGCTTGTCTGCCTGTCTGCGTCATGTCTGCCTTTCGATTTCCTCACCGTTCTGCTCACATTTTTGTCTGCCTTTTTACCCATCTCCTTCTGCGCGACCGTCTGCTTTTTTGTGTGCCTCTCTGTTAGTGTCCTTCATGTCTGCTTGCTTGCTCGTCATCGTGTCTGCTTCAGTCTTCTTTCCTGCTTGAGTCCTGTGTAAGTCTGCCTCATATCCGCTCCCATCCAGCCATCCTGTCTTCCCTTACTGTCCCTCTTCCTGCCTGTCTGCTTTGTCTGTCTGTCCATGCTGTCGAGACCGTCTTTTAGGTGGCTTTGCCTGTCTGCCTGTCTGCTTTGTCTGTCTACACACTAATGATCTTCGTCTGCCTGTCTATCTGTTCTTCTGTCTGTCTCTCCATGCTGTCTACCGTCTTTCATAGGCACCTGCATAATTAATATTTCTGTCTCATGTTCATTTTATTCTTTCTGTCTCTCCACCTTCCTGTCTCTTTCTTTGACCGCCCTGTCTGCCTGTCTGCCTCTCCTGTCTTCCTCCTGTCTTATCTGCCTGTCTGCCTCTCCTGTCTTCCTCCTGTCTTATCTGCCTGTCTGCCTCTCCTGTCTTCCTCCTGTCTTATCTGCCTGTCTGCCTCTCCTGTCTTATCTGCCTGTCTGCCTCTCCTGTCTTCCTTCTGTCAGTTCTGTGGTTTCCTACGTCACATCCTTTCAGAGAGACAGACAGCCATCCTGCCGTCCCTCCTTGACCATCCGTTTGTTATTGTACTTACTGTGTGTGTGTGTGTGTGTGTGTGTGTGTGTGTGTGTGTGTGTGTGTGCACCCTTTCACGCATCAAGTTTCACTCTCTCGCAGAAATGACTATGCAGGGTGTTAATAATTATGATGAGGAGGAGGAGGAGGAAGAAGGTTAATGAGGAGGAGGAGGAGGAGGAAAAGGAAAATTAATGAGGAGGAAGTAGGGTTAAGATGAAAGTGGTAGTGATGATGAGTCGGAGATGAGACGATGCAAGATGATAGTGAGGAACGGAGGTTAGGATTATCATATTTCTTATAGTTGTAGTTGGGAATTGGGAAATGATAGGGATAAGATAGTGACTGTGGTTGTTGGGTTGATGATGACAGTGGTGAGGTTGGTGGAGAATATGATGATGATGATGATGATGATGATGTAACGAGTAGTAAATGTGTTGTTGATGATGATGATGATGTAGTGGATTGAAAAATATGGTGGTGGTGGTGTTAGTGGTGATGAGTGGTAGTGATGGTGGTGATGATGATGGTGGTGATGGTGGTGGTGGTATAAGAGGGAAAGATGCGTTGTTTTGGTGTTGATGTGTGTCTGCGTGTCTGTATCGGTGTAGGAGGCTGTGAGTAGTGTGTTGAGGCAGTCAGTGGTGTGTTGTGGTGTGGTGTGGTGAGGGAGGGAGTAGTTTAGTGTGTGATGTAGTGTGGTGCGGTGGGGTATGATTGTGTGATGAGTGTTGTGGTGAGGCAGTGAATGGTATAGTGTGGTGTGGTGTGTGATAAGTGATGAGGTGTGGTGTGTGATGACGGAATGAGTGATTTGGTGTGGTGTGTGGTGTGGCCGTGATATTGTATGGTGTTGTGATGAGGGAGTGATGTGGTGTGGTGTGATGAGGGAGGAAGTGATGTGATTTGGTGTGGTGTGGTGATGAGGAAGTGAGTGATGTATGGTGATCAGGAAGTGATGTGATTTGGTGTCGTGGGATGAGGGAACGAATGATATGGTGTAACGTGGTGTGGTGTGACGAGGGAGTGATGAGGTGTGATGACTAGTGATGCCTTTCCTCGGTAGATTATCACCACCACAATAAAATACCAAAACTCTTTATATTTCCTGTCAACATCCAGGAATCCTGTTTTTTTTTTTTTTTTTTTTTTAATTAGAGAGAGAGAGAGAGAGTTGATAATATTTTTCGTTGTGTTTGTCTGTCTGTTTGGGCTCTTAACTTTTGATGATGATGATGATGATGGTGATGAAGGTGATGATGATGGTATACTGGTACCTTTTAGTGTGTATGATTGCATTGATGATGATGATGAATTTATAGCTTTTAGTGTGTATGATTGCATTGATAATGATGATGATGATGATGATGATGGTGATGATATAGCTCTTAGTGTGGATGATTTGTAATGATGATGAAGATGGTAGAGCGTTCAGTGTTATGATTGCAATGTGATGATGATGATGATGATGATGATGATGATTTTCTGGCATTTATACTTTTCTCTTTCATTTTTTTCCTCCTTCGCTCCAAACATATTTACCGGGTCGTTCCCTAAAGCCACACGTTCATCCTGTATGCCACCCACCACGTTGCCATTTTGGGGCCAGTACCCACCGTCCATACTGAATACATACTAGGGATGTCTCAGAACAGGCGTGATGGTGCTGGTATTAGCGGAGTTGTTGGTATGGCCTGTAGGTAAAATATATATATATATATATATATATATATATATATATATATATATATATATATATATATATATATATATATATATATATATATATACAGGGGGAGGCCGAGGATGAGATGGAGGGATGGGGTGGAGAGGTATATGAGAGAGGGGGGTGTGAGTTGGGAGCAGGGCAGTGAAATGGCAGGGGACAGGGCAACTTGGAGGCTGTTTGTTTGTGGCCACCCCAAACGCTGTTGAGGCGTCTGGCAATAGATAGATAGTTAGCTATAATAGAAACAGATAAAAATACCGATAAAGACTAACACACAAAGAGATATGACGAAGCAATTATAAATACGGCTATAGAAAGATATTGATGTAGATTGAGATAATATAAATAGTTACTAATACGTGTGATAGTCAGATAAAGTTACAGTTGAAGATTGATATGCAGATGACGAAGCAGGTAGAAAAAGATAGGTATAGATGCAGGTAAAGATCAAATGAATACTCTTATTGATAAAGTTAAATACTCTTATTGATAAAGTTACTTGCACAGGTAGAGAAGGAATATACAGGAAGGAATATGAACTAAAATATAACGTCACGGATTTGGTAGTGGCCATGTGGATGTAAGGGCTGAATGAGGGAGGGGTACAGAGACAGAGACAGATATAGATACGAATATAGTTAAAAAGATGTAGATAAAGAAGAGATTATAGAAAGAATTATGGACTGCTGGAGAGGCTTAAGGATTTGGTAGCGACCTTGGGGATGTGCCGATTGAGTGAGATGAGTCAGGTGAGGTGGAGGTGAATTGTAGCGAGGAGATGAGTCACTTCCGCTGCCCAGATATGGTGCTTACTCCCTTCCATCCCCTCACTTCCCCTCCTCTCATCCTCCCCATCCCCTCATCGTCTTCTCCCAGCCCCTCATCCTCTCCCTTCCTCTCCCCAGTTCTACGTATCCTTCCCTTCTCATCCTCCCCATCCCCTGATCCTCCCAGCCCCTCATCCTCTTCTCCCAGCCTCTCATCCTCTCCCTTCCTCTCCCCAATTCTACGTATCCCTCCATTCTTCTCCCTTCTTTAATTATTTGCATGTATAAATCTCACTTCTCTTTAACCATCCTGCCTCATCCACGCCACCAACCACATCTTCGCATCTCATTACCTCTCAGTATCTTTCCTCCTCCTCCTCCTCCTTCTCCTCCTCCTCCTCCTCCTCTTCTTCTTCTTCTTCTTCCTTAACCAACGAAAATGCGGCCCAAAGTCAGTGTGTTCATTTTAGGGGAGACTATGGAGGATTAAATATAGCTCTCTCTCTCTCTCTCTCTCTCTCTCTCTCTCTCGTAGCCTCTTCAAAGGTAAAGCCCCACAGGTTAATTGAAATCGTCTGGTGATAGCAAAAACTAACCCATAGCACTGGATAGTTGAGATAGAAGAAGATAGAAGCTAGAATGATAGTCTGGGAAAGTGTGGTGATAGATGGAGTAGTGGAAGAGGTTGGAAGATGGTCTGGGAGGATGGAAGTTTGGGGGGAGGAAGGTGGAAAGGTCAGGTTGGAATGGTAGTATGGAATAGAATTGAAACGTAGGTTGGTGGAGTGACAAGGTGAGGTGGAAGACGCAGCACTGCAGTGGAGTGGAGTGAGAGGAAGTGGAAGATGCAGTAAGTGGAGTGGAGTGGAGTGGGTTGGAGTGGGTGTTGTTGTGGAGTGCTCATCATGCCCCTTAAAGACCTGCACTACTCACCTGTCAGCGTAATAACAGTAGTGTTGTCAGTGGCAGGTGTGTTGGGAGGAGGGAGGGAGGGAGGGAGAGAAGACGTTGAGAAGCGGAGGAACGAAGAGAAGAAGAGGAAATAGGAAACGTTGAGGAGTGGAGGAATGTAGAGAAGAAAAGAGGAGGTGAGAGGGAAAAAGATGAAAGTGGGGGGGAGTTGTGGAGGCCAAGAGATGTGATGAACAGTGGATTGAAGAGAAAGGGATGACTTGGAGGGAGGGAGGTGTGGAGAGAAGTGTGAATGGAAGAGAGAGAGAGAGAGAGAGAGAGAGAGAGAGAGAGAGAGAGAGAGAGAGAGAGAGAGAGGAAGAAGGGTGAGAGAGTAGACGTGAGGCATGGAGGGGCGAAAAGAGAGAAAAAAAATAGAAAGTATGAGAGGGATAGAGGAAAGGAGAGAGAGAGAGAGAGAGAGAGAGAGAGAGAGAGAGAGAGAGAGAGAGGAGACACGAGGAGCGGAGGGAAAAGAGAGAGAGAAACCATGCAAGGAGAATAGATGAACAGAGGAGGCGAAAGGAGAGAAAAAATGAGAGGAGAAAAGACGATAAGGCGAGGGATGGAGGAAGAGAGGAACATAAGAGGGGAAGGAATTTAGGGAAGATGAAAAAAGCTGAGAGAAAAGATGAGTGGACAAGAGAGGAGGAAGAAGAGAGGTGGAGAGAGGAAACGAGGAGGTAGAGAGGATTGTTATTTGTGGTTTGTGGTGAAGAGGAAGAGGGTAGAAGGAGGAAGAGAAAATGGAGGAAGAATTAAGACATATAAAAGGAGGAGGAGGAAACAAGATAGAGAGAAGAGAGGAAACAAAGAGGATAAGTGGAAAGGATAGGACGTGAAGAACAGGAAGACAGTGTAAGAAGAGAAAGGGATGAAGGGTAGGAGTATGGGACGAGAAGAGAGGGAGAGGAGAGGAAGGAAAGGAAGGGAGAGATGGAGAGAGGAAGAAGCAGAGGAGATAGTAAAATGGGGGAGGTGGAGAATAAATGAAAGAGGAGGATATGGGAGGAAGGGGAGAGGCAAGATCGCAAGGAGGAGGAGGAAGAGGAAAGAAAGATGAGGATAGACGAAGATATGGGTTGGGGGAGGAGAGAGGGGGGAAGAGGGCGTGATGATAGTGCGAAGTAGGGGAAGATGTTAGGGAGGGGAGTGTGTGTGTGATCAAGTCTTGGCAGAGGGAAGAGAGAGGGGTGGGGAAGGGGGAGAGGGAGGGGTGGAAAGTAGGTGAGAGGGTGGGGGGAGGGGTTGGGGAGAGTAGAGAGGGGTGTGAAGTAACTGAAGGGGATGGAGGAGGGGGGAGGGAAAGGAGGGGGAGTGAGGCCAAGTAGGATGGATGGTGAGGGGGGTTTGTAGTGGGTGGGAAGGAAGAAGCTGGGTGTGTGTGTGTGAGAGAGAGAAAGAGAGAGATTGAGAGACAGACAGACAGACAGAGAAGTAGAAGAAGAAGAGGGATGTCGTGAAGAAAGGTCAGTTGGTGGGGAAGATAATTATTAGAATTGCTAGCATCAAAAGTTGTTTGCAGAGTAAAACATTGTATTTATGTTTATAGGTAACGATAGTAAGTGAGATAAATTAGACTAAATACTAGGAGTGATGTACATAATGATGGAGGGGAAGGGATGATGATGATGATGATGATGATGATGATGATGAGGAGGAGGAGGAGGAGGAGGTGTAGGTGAGAAATAGAGGTGTGTTGGGGAATATAATGAGAGGTGTATTTACTGAGAGAAGAGGAAAGGGAGGCTCTGATGATTGATGATGATGATGATGATGACGGTGATGATGATGATGATGATGATGATGATGATGATGATGATGATGATGTTATATACTGCTTCCCCAAATTTACATCTCGTTTAGTTTCATTAACACGTCTAATTATTATTATTATTATTATTATTATTATTATTATTATTATCATTATTATTAGTATTGTCATTATTATTATTATCATTATTATTATTTTTTTTGCAGTGAAGGAAGGGGTTAAGCTTGCTAGGTTTAGAAGATGCGTAAGATAAAAAAAATAATCGTTCCTAAGATAAGAGTGAGAAATGTGGTGCTTCTTGATTGATAAAGTCTTCGGGTTTTCCAGTGCACCTGTTGACGTGTTGAGATTGTGTGTGTGTGTGTGTGTGTGTGTGTGTGTGTGTGTGTGTGTGTGTGTGTGTGTGTGTGTGATCGTTTGGTTGT
>NC_136992.1:670000-757500 GCF_032717465.1 Coenobita brevimanus | reverse complement strand
GTGTAACCATCCATTCATCGTAGAAGCTCTTGTCTCTGCTATTTTGTCCCGGTATTTAAGGTGAGGGTGGCCAGACTAACTCGCCCCCACGTGGTGTTACGTGAGCAATAAACCATACCTAACCCGTAGATGCAAGTCCTCTAGGGAGCCGCAGTCCACTAAACCACCAGGCGTCGTTTGTTGTATGGGTACCAACGTAAGTACAGTGTATTGCCGAGTTCCAGGAAACCATTTGGCATGTCACTCAGTGTAGAGTTACCTGAGATGAAGCATTAGATTGAGTTAGTTGATGGCAAATGGTCCCTCATACTACAAATATAAATGTAACTATCTATCTATCTATTGCCAGACGCCTTAATCGCGTAAGGGGTGGCCACAAACAAATCGCCTCCATGTCGGTATGTCCCCCGCCTGGAGAAATATATAGTTAAGGAAGAGGAACTAGGAAATCACTATAGTCAAGGGAAATACGGTGTGTAGTGTAGGGTAAGTACCTTAAGTGCTGGAAACAGTAGGAGGAAGTAGTGATAGGAATAATGATAGGCTGTGACGAGAGAGCAACAGGAAGATGGGTGTTGTGGGGTACTTAAGGGAGAGAGAGAGAGAGAGAGGGAGGGAGAGTGAGAGAGGAGGAGGAGGAGGAGGGTAATAATTCTGCAGATAGTGATGACGATATATAAAAACGGTAGAAGAAAAAGAGAGTTTGATGATTATGAGGCGGGTATGGGGTGAGAGAGAGAGAGAAAGGGGGGGAGAAGGTAAATTGTGATGATGATGATGATGATGATGATGATGATGGGTGTGGGGGATGCTGTGTATTTCCCACCAACAGCATTGTTCTACTTTCCCTTCCACTCTCATGGGATGCTGCACCTCTTCCTTACCTCCTGATGTTTTCCTCTTCCTCTCACGTCCTCTTTTTGCCTCTTGATTTCTTCCCTGCCTTATATCGGTGTTTCCTTGGCTTCCTCTTCTTTCCTCTTCTTTACCTCCTGATGTTTCCTCTTCCTCTTCCTCATTTCTTTCCTCTCCTCTGCTTTACCACTTCTTTTCTCCTCTTCCTCCCACTTCCTCTTCTTTTCCTCTTAGTTTCTGTCCATTTCTTTACCTCTTGGCGTATCCTCTTCATCTTCCTCTGTTTTCCTCCCTTCTCTTCCTTTCTCTTTCCTCCTCCTCCTCCTCCTCCTCCTCCTCCTCCTCCTCCTTTCTCTTTCCTCCTCCTTTCTCTTTCCTCCTCCTTTCTCTTTCCTCCTCCTTTCTCTTTCCTCTTCTGTCATTCCTCCTCCTCCTCCTCCTCCTCCTCCTCGAATCGTATCATCTAACCTCTTCCAGCTTCCTCTTCCTCCTCTAACTTTCTCGTTTCCTCCTCCTCCTCCTCCTCCTTGTATCACCTCGTATTATTTTAGTGTCTCTCTCTCTCTCTCTCTCTCTCTCTCTCTCTGGAAATTTAGAAGAAAGTTGAGGTGTAAGAAAGGAAGAAAAACCTGGTCTTAAAAGAAAGTTTGTCCCGAAAGTACTTGAGGGGCGGCGGAGGGAAAGTTTTGAGAGAGAGAGAGAGAGAGAGAGAGAGAGAGAGAGAGAAGGCAATATTAAAGAATAGAAGTAGGAGAATTGACACAGAAAGATTGCAACATAGAGTAGAAGAGACTTTCGATGCGAAACAGGTGTGGAAGAAGGGGAGGTGAGAGAGAGAGACAGAGAGAGAGATGGAAAGGGTAGAAGTAAAGGTAAGCGTAGTTTGTAGTAGAAAAGAGGGGGGGACAGAGAGGAGAAAGAAGAGAGAGGCATAGAAAAGAGAAGGAGGGAGAAGAGAAAGGAGAAGAGAAAAGAGAAGGGAGAGAGAGAGAGAGAGAGGAGAGAGAGAGAGAGAGAGAGAGAGAGAGAGAGAGAGAGAGAGAGGCAGGAGACGGAACTAGAGACTGGAAATAACCCGTTGCAGAAAGTGAGGAAGAGAGAAAATAAAGTTAGAGAAAGTAGAAATAGTAGATGAGGGAAACAGAGGAGAGGAGAGGATGGAGGGAAGGAGAGAAGAAAAATGAGAGGTAGAGAAGGAGAAGAGATAGGAGAGGGAGGCAGAGAAGAAGGAAAGGTATAGTAGAGAGAGAGAGAGAGAGAGAGAGAGAGAGGAAAAAGAGAGGACTTGGAACGATGTGTGAAATTGAGAGAGGGAGGAGGCAGGATAAAGTTGGTGTGAGAGGAGAGGCAGAGGGAAGCTAAATGGAGAGGCAGAGGTGAATAATGGAGGTGAGAGAGAGAGAGAGAAAGAGAGAGAGAGAGAGAGAGTGGGGGACAGGGAAGAGTCTAAAAATGAGAGAGAGAGAGAGAGAGAGAAATACGGAGAACCAGGGGTGAATAATAGAAGAGAAGTGGAGGGGAAGAGAGAGAGAGAGAGAGAGAGAGAGAGGAATCAAGGGGGAAAATGGCGACTGGAAAGACATGACCAGCACTGAACAAGGAAGAACTTTTACCTACCTCTCTCTCTCTCTCTCTCTCTCTCTCTCTCTCTCTCTCTCTCTCTCAGCCTCTAGAGACCAGTATTTCCCCCACCACCTCCTAATGTCAGTGAGAGAGAGAGAGAGAGAGAGAGAGAGAGAGAGAGAGTGGATGAGAAAGTGGAGAGAGAAAGAAACTGGAAAGCCAAGGTGAGAGGATTAAAGGGTGAAAGGTGGAGGGAAGGTGGAGAGAAAGTGGAGGAGGAGGAGGAGGAGGAGGAGGAGGAGGAGGAATGGAAAATCAGAGAGAGAGAGAGAGAGAGAGAGAGAGGTGGATGTGGGGAAAGGAAGGAGAGAGGAGGAACAGAAGAGAAAGCTAGAGGAAATATGGAGAAGCTTGGAGGGGAGAGAAAGAGAGAGAGAGAGAGAGAGAGAGAGAGAGAGAGAGAGAGGTGGATGTGGGGGAAGGAAGGAGAGAGGAGGAACAGAAGAGAAAGCTAGAGGAAATATGGAGAAGCTTGGAGGGGAGAGAAAGAGAGAGAGAGAGAGAGAGAGAGAGAGAGGCAGGATGAGGAAGGAAATTGAACTCAAGGAAATGACAGGTTGGCAGGAGTAGCTTAGGCAGAGGGTGAGGCAGGATGAGGTAGGGAGAGTGAGGAAGGGAAAGGGAGGGTGAGGCAAGGAGAAGGGAGTATGAAGGAGGGAGAGGAAGGATGGATGAGGCAGGGAGAAGGGAGGATGAGGCAGGAAGAAGGAAGTGAAAGGAAGGGAGGGTGAGGCAGAGGGAGGAAGGGAAGGGAAATTGAGCCAGGGAGAGGAAGGGAGGGTGAGATAGGGAACGAATGATAGTTGGGTAGGGAGAGGCAGGGAGGGGAAGAGAGGGTGAGGCAGGGAGGAGAAATCAGGGAGAGGAAGGCAGGGAAAGAAAGGAGGGTGAGGCAGGGGAAGAAAGGTAGGCAGGAGAAGTAGCGTGGTCGGCAAGGATGAAGCAACGAAATGATTGAAGAAAAAAAAGAAAAAAAAAAAATCATAAATACTCGTAAAGTGAGGGTTAGTCAAGAGGAAGAGGAAGTGAGACAGGCAGGAAGGAAGATGTATGCAAAAGGCAGGAAGAGGCAGACGTTAGAGAGAGAGAGAGAGGTATAATAGTAAGGCAGGCAGGTAGAAATTAGGTGGATTGAGAGGGTTAGGCAGGTAGACAGGAAGAAAGGTAGGTGGTAGGTAATAAAGTTCATAATTGAGTTACCTTAGAGAGTAAAGAGGAAAAGAGGAAAGGCAGATCAAAAGAGATTAAAGTATTTAGTAAACAGAAAGAAAGGAAGGAAGGAAGGAAGGAACAGGAAATATGGCAGTGAAAAAAGGTGACGCAAGCAGACAGAGGTAAGAGAAACAACAGAGGAAGACAGGTGACAGAAACAGAAACATAAAGTGAGTTAGACAGACAGACAGGCAGGAAGGTAGGTAGGTAGGTAGGTAGGTAGGTAGGTAAGTAGGTAGGTAGGTAGGTAGGTAGTCAATATGAGTCCCGGAAACGTATAGGAGGTGGGCAGGTGTCATGTAATTCTCAGCATAGTTTTTCTGCTTTCATTCCTCTCTCCTGTCTTTCCTTTCATATGTCCTTCCCTTTTCCATTCTGTTCCCCCTCAGCTGTCTCTTGCCTCTCTCTCTCTCGTGTGTGTGTGTGTGTGTGTGTGTGTGTGTGTGTGTGTGAGAGAGAGAGAGAGAGAGAGAGAGTTACGTAACGGGACCCGAGGTGGAGAAAACGGGGAATACATCTTTTAAAACCATTTCTCCCCTTTTATTTTTTTTTAGTTTTTCAGTTCTCAAGGTTTCAGTTTTTTTCTGTGCCGGTATCTTTTTTTTTTTTTACCTCGTCATTTTTTCGAATTTAATTTTTCCCATTATTTGATCTCTTTTTTTATATATTTTTCTTCTGTGTGTTTTGATTTTCTTATCTGTTTTTTTTTATTTTTTTATTTCCCCTATTTTTCTGTGAGGCGTTTTTTGTAATTGTGTATTTAAGTAAGTGGAGGCCAAGGATGAGATGCAGGGATGGAGTGGAGAGGTATAGGAGAGAGGGGGGTATGAGCTGGGAGCAGGGCAGTGAAATGGCGGGGGACAGAGTGACATGGAGGCGATTTGTTTGTGGCCACCCCTCACGGGATTAGGGCGTCTGGCAGTAGATAGATAGATAGTATTTAACAGTTCTGGGTAATCAATATATATCGCTCCTTTTCTTTCATCTTCGGCCGCTGATTTCTTGTGTGTTTCGGGGAATGAATATCCACCCAGCATCATTTATTCATTCCCCAACACTGCCACACCCACGCCCACACCAGCAGACACGGCCGTCCTCGGAACACAAAAGATACTAATAAGTGAATTTCTAGTGCAGAGCTATTTAAGGACTACCCTGTGTTCCTGGTCCCCTTGTGTGTGTGTGTGTGTGTGTGTGTGTGTGTGTGTGTGTGTGTGTGTGTGTGTGTGTGTGTCCTTCCTTATCGTTTCCACCTTTTCATTTCGTTCTTTCTTTTTACATTCATTTCCGTCGTGTTTGTTTTTCAGCATGTTTACACACACACACACACACACACACACACACACACACACACACACACACACACACACACACACACACACACACACACACAAAATGTTTGGTGGTTTTATGAGTGTAAACTGCCAGTATGTATGTTTGTGTGGGTGTGTTGACGTATATGCTTGTTTTAGTGCTTGACGGTGAGCTTGTGTGTGTGTGTGTGTGTGTGTGTGTGTGTGTGTGTGTGTGTGTGTGTTTTCCACCTCACGTAGCAGCCATCTGGAAGGATATGGGGCAATGTGCACACTCACCCATAGTCGTGGTAATACACACACACACACACACACACACACACACACACACACACACACACACACACACACAAATGGCCGGAGGGTGAGGGAAGATATGTATGTGTGCCCGTATATATGTCTGTGTCTGTGTATGTGTGTGTACGTGTCTGTGTGCATGTGTGTGTGTGTAGCGGATGTGAGTGCTTGTCACCGCTGGACACGGGAACAGAATACGGAAAATTCTGCTTATATCCTTTACCAATTCCCTTTTCCTTATGCATGGGTGAGACTGTATTTCCACTCCTATTTTTGTATCTTTCTAGTTTTTTCCTAGTTTTTCCTACTGCTTTCCTGATACTCCTTGTGTGTATATCCTATTTTTCATTCATATATCCTTTTCCTCTTTCTTGACTGTTCCTTTTTCCTCGTCTCTTTATTCTTGCTTTTATTCTTGTTTTGATGTTCGCGAGAATTTGGCGAAAAGTCAAAGCCTGTCTGTCTGGTGAAGTGTGGAGGTTGTGGGAAGTGGAGTATGCTGCTGGAGGAGTGAGAAGTGCCGGGGGAATGCGTGGAGAATGACGGTGTTGATGGTAAAGTGGGAAATGTTAGTAGTGTGGGTAGTGGTATAGGGAAGTGATAGTGGTATTCGAGATGGATGAAGTGGGCTATGGTGGTTAGGAAGTGGGAAGAGTTCAGGGAGGGAATTGTGGGAAGTGAAGTATGATGAGGGGGAAATGGGAAGTGTTGGGAGTATGGGAGGTGATGCAATGAATTGTCGTGGTGGGGAAGTGTGGAGTGTTGGAGGTATGCTGTGGGAAGTGGAGTGTGGTGGTGGGGAAGTGTGGAGTGTTGGAGGTATGCTGTGGGAAGTGGGGTATGGTGGTGGGGAAGTGTGGAGTGTTGGCGGTATGCTGTGGGAAGTGGGGTATGGTGGTGGGGAAGTGTGGAGTGTTAGAGGAAGTGTGTAATTGTGGTGGAGGAATGTGTGGTGTGTGTCGGTGTGGGTGGTGGGTGGTCTACTTACACTCTCATATTTCCCCACCCTTAGAACTCTTGCCTCACCCTCACCCCAACCACAGGGCACAGGTCATGCCTTGGGGAGGGGATGGGGAGAGGGTGGAGGTGGTGGAGAGAGGCTATGGTGAAGGTGGTGCGGAGTGAGGGGTAAAGGCGGAAGGGAAAGTGGTGGTGGAGTGGTGGGGAGTGAGGGATGGGGGAGGAAGGGACTGTGAGGGATGGGGAGGTTGAAGATGGAGAGTAGGGGAGGGAAGGGAGAGGTAGATAGTGAGGGAGATGGGAGTTAGGAATGGGGAGAGGTTGATGGGGGGAGAAACAAAGGGAGGAGGAGATTGTTGGTGAGGAGTGGAGGAAGGGAGGATATGGTAGATGGTCTTAAGTAAGGGAAGAGAAGGATGTCTGGGGAGATGAGGGGAATTAAAGAAAGTGCTGAAGATGGAGGTGGTGGGGAGCGAGGGAGTTGTGCGTGGGGAGGTGGGGAGCGAGGGAGTTGTGCGTGGGGAGGTGGGGAGTGAGGGAGTTGTGCTTGGGGAGGTGGGGAGTGAGGGAGTTGGGGGAGGAGGCTAGGGGTTAAATATACTGACAACGGAGAATTAACCAAAAAATGGGGAATGTTGATGACAGAGTTGGGGAGTAATTGGGAAGGAATGTAATTGAGAGAAAGAATGAAAATGGAGAATGTGGTTGATGGAAGAGGAGGGACCATGAGAGAGAGAGAAAAAAAAATGGCTGGAAATGTATGCGATTGCCTATATGAGAGTTTTGGAATGTGTGTGTGTGTGTGTGTGTGTGTGTGTGTGTGTGTGTGTGTGTGTGTGTGTGTGTGTAAATTCTCCCCGGTTATTTATGGCTCACAGGGGATTGCAATGACGGATGTGCCTTAACCGACTTGCAGGATGAACTAGGATGGAGTTCACGGAGCAAGAGAAACAGCGTGGTGTGAGTGAGATGAGTGAGAGTGAGATGGTGTGAGAGTGAGGGATGGTTTGTGTGTGTCGGGGGTGGGGGGGAAGGGGGTGTAAGGGTTTGGGGGTGTGTTTGGGATGTATGGGGGGGGCTGGGGTTTGTGTGTGTGTGTGTGTGTGTGTGTGTGTGTGTGTGTGTGTGTGTGTAATTGAAGACCATACTTCAGAATCTGTATCAATGTTGTCACTCTGCTGTTAGACTTAAGGGAGGCCTGATAAGGGGGATGGGCCGTTATCAGTGGCTGGAGGAGGGTCAAAGGTGAAGCTAGGGAGAGAGAGAGAGAGAGAGAGAGAGAGAGAGAGAGAGAGAGAGAGAGAGAGAGAGAGAGAGAGAGAGAGAGAGAGAGAGAATTACAGGGGTGGGGCAGTATTGACGTATGAGCAGGATTTATTTACGTGATTTCAAATCCATTTTTCTTTAATATTCAACCTCCTGTGACCCACCTTGAGCTAAATATGAGTCTGACGGTAACTGGAATAGAATACTAGAGTTGCCCGTAGCATGAGAGGGTTACTGTGTTATGATGAAGAAATTGGAAGGCAGATATGGTCCCCTCCGACACACACACACACACACACACACACACACTCTGTCTGTCTCTCTCTCTCTCTCTCACGTATAATGAAAACAATGGAGACTCCTATCTTTAATTCACTTTCACTAAGCGTTTCAGTTTTAAAGACAGAATTACACAGTATTACAAAACACCCCCAGATCCAGGTCTTATCACAAATACACCCATTTAGGGGCTGTACAATTGATAAAGGAAGGGGATTTGTACAAGCTAACAGATAAGAAATAAATCAGTTAATGTCAGGTGATAAGAATGTGGAACTTCAAACACACAGACATGAGCAGTAACCTGTGTACCTAAAAAGTGTTCTTATACCCTTTTCACTCTTACCTGGCCTAAAATTGCCTTCACGTAAAAGCCCTAGATTCTTTTCATACTAACTTGGCCTAATTTTGCGCTCACCCAAATATATGCATCTGTTCCCTTCCCATTTTAACATAGGCTAAAATCGCTCTCGCCTGTAAGTATGCAGTTACACCATTTTTCGCAGTGAGTCTAAAATTGCCCTTATCTGAAGCAAGGTCCCTATATCCTTTCCATCTTAACTTGGCCTAAAATTGCGCTCTCTCCATCTTGAATGCTGTGGTTTAGCAATATATTATCTTTTGAAATATAATGATAGTATATTAACACTAAAATATGATGGTAGTCAGTAGGTGCTATGGAAAGAGTGTAGAGCTGCAATATTGTCCTTTACTTCAACTGACCTGCGTGTAACAAGCTGCAAAAGGACGAAAATCTGGGCCAAGTTAAGGTGAAAGGACTAAACATAGCTACCAGGAATACTACTATAGCTACCATAACTACTACTATCGCCGCCTCAATTAGCATCATTACCACAAGTACCACATCACTACCACAACTGCCACCATCTGTCTTTGGCCTTGCTAACTGGCTCATGTCTTTAATGGCTGAATTAAAGTGCTTATTAAGAGCCAACACACACACACACACACACACACACACACACACACACACACACACACACACACACACACACACACACACACACACACACACACACACACACACACACACACACACACACAGTTATTATTGGTATTATTTCTCTCTCTCTCTCTCTCTCTCTCTCTCTCTCTCTCTCTCTCTCTCTCTCTCTCTCTCACACACACACACACACACACACACACACACACACACACACACACACACACACACACACACACACACACACACAACTAGCTATCAAGAAAGACAGTCATTATCAAAGGAAGAAAGGCGTATCTGTAGCCAGGTGTTCGAGCAAAGGTGTTGATTAATTAGCAGGTGTGCTGAAGCGGAGAGAGAGAGAGAGAGAGAGACAGACAGACAGACAGACAGAGGCAGGCAGGCAGACAGACAATGGGGGGAGACTAAATAGTGAATGAAGATGACTGAAATATATTGATAGGCAGGACAGAAGCAGAAGGAGACCGAGAATTAGACAAAGGATAAGAGAGAGAGAGAGAGAGAGAGAGAGAGTCCCAGATGTTGGAGAATCACCCCATGCACCGTTTTCTGCCAGATCTTAACAAAGGGGGTACTCAAGCAGATGACTAGTGTGTGGTTTCTGTAATTCCCCGTCATCCTGCTTGTGTCTTCCTGGTTGCTTCTGCCTGGTTGCGTCTTCCTGGTTGCTTCTGCCTGGTTGCGTCTTCCTGGTTGCTTGGAAGGAGGGAGGGGGGGGAAGAGGTTGGAAGGGGTGACAGGGTAGGATGGAGATGGCTGGAATAGGGTGTGGGAGGGGAGGGGAGGGAAGTTGAAAGGGCCACTAAGCACACTGAAGAAGGCATTAAAACACACACACACACACACACACACACACACACACACACACACACACACACACACACACACACACACAAAGGAAAGCAAACAGCAACACATCTCTTGATCCTTTTCAGGCTGTTTTTTTGCTAAGTCTATAACTGTGGCATCTTATCTCTGAGTAAAAGATAAAGAGAGTCAAGAAAAGAAGCTTCCCCCGTTACTCATTAATCTCTCTACCCGAAACCAGCAGGAAAAAGGTAGAAGGACCACCATTGAGCATAGAAAAGCAGTCTTGAAAAGTTCGTAGTGAAAGATGATTGGGAAACTATATGCTGCACTGTGTTTAGCTGCAGGGTTATTCAGAAGCCGAGTTACCTAGGGAAGTAGGAAGTGGTGTCCTGTATTATGTCGTGTGTGTGTGTGTGTGTGTGTGTGTGTGTGTGTGTGTGTGTGTGTGTGTGTGTGTGTGTGTGTGTGTGTGTGAGGCAGACAGACAGACAGCGTGCGCATATGACTTTTGTATATGTGCTTTTTTTTTTGGGGGGGTGCGTGGGTTTCTGTGTGTGTGTGTGTGTGTGTGTGTGTGTGTGTGTGTGTGTGTGTGTGTGTGTGTGTGTGTGTGTGGAGAGGGTAGACGTACTTGTGAATGTTTATATATAAATGTTGGAGATGGTGGTGTGATGTAGATAAATGTCGTGAGGTGGAGGTGTGGCAGGTGGTGGGCGGCTGCAGGAGTGATGAGTGAGGAAATGACCAGGTAAACAAGTGACAGTACCCAAACACACCTGTCGCACCCCACACCTCTCTCCTCACCTGACCAACACTTCCATATCCCCCCACCGCCTCTCTTCCTCTTTCTCCTCCTCCTTCCTGTTTCTCTTCCTCCTCCTTCCTCTTTCTCCTCCTTCCTCTTTCTCTTCCTCCTTCCTCCTTTCCCTTTCTGTTCCTCCTGCATCTCTCTTCCTCTCACCCACTCCTCTCTCGTCTCCTCTTTTCTCTTTCCTTCTCTTGTGTTTACATTACCTGAGGGGTCACCTGCCATAACTGTTCTCTCTCTCTCTCTCTCTCACACACACACACACACACACACACACACACACACACACACACACACACACACACACACACACACACACACACACACACACACACACACACACACACACACACACACACACACACACACAGTGTATAGTGAGGGTGCTGTTGCATGGCGTAGTGTTTAACTGCACTTAAATGTAACACAGACCCCTATATGCAAGTAATCTTAGGCCAGGTGTGGAGAAGGTGTAAAGGAACTAATGAAGCCAATCCAACGCCTCAAGTATTACCGTTTAGTATAATGCCTCACCTTTACTTACCCCAGTTTTCATCCTTTTGGGGCTTACTTCACTTAGCACATTGGTAGAGTAAGATAATGCTACGGCCTTAGATGGAGAGAGAGGTCAGTTTTAAAAGTTACGAGTAAATAGCAAGATAGCATTACGTTTTGGCTTTGTTTCAAGACTAAGGAAAATGTTGGAAAATGTTGACCAGGATAATATAAGGGGAGTCTTGACCGTATGAGACAGTGTAAAGGGACTGCTGATGTTAACTGTGCCGGTCAGTGTGAGTTATATTTAGTGGGGGAGTGAGAGGTGGTGACGGAGTTGGAAGGCAGCATATGGCAGCACGATGGTGTGTGTATATGTGTGTGTGTGTGTGTGTGTGTGTGTGTGTGTGTGTGTGTGTGTGTGTGTGTGTGTGTGTGTGTGTGCCATCAGCATGTGGGCGTTAAGTTCAATAAAATTGTTTGGATGTTGTAGGAAGAAAAAGAAAGGAGAGTGTATGGTCCTCTTTAAGCAGGACTCTCTCTCTCTCTCTCTCTCTCTCTCTCTGTGGAATCACCTAAATCGCGGTCTTGTGAGACTGGGCACAGTCTGTGATTTGAGAATTTCGTGATTTAGAAATAACTAATCTTATGGGAAATATTGCTTATGAGCCTGTCAGTCTGGACAAGTTGCCCCCCTTACCCCCAAACTGACATCAAAATGGTCACCAGCGAACTCTGACAACCTGGAAAAGAAATTAGTAAAGCACTGAATAGAAATGAACAGTGTTGTAAAATTCATTCCTGACTGTGACTGACTACATTGCTTGAATGGACGGGGAAGGGGGGGAAGGGTTCCTCCTTGTTATGTCTAACTTCTGGGTGTAAGTTAAGGTTGGCTTCTTTTTCTTCCCCTTCCCCAAAGAAGTTGTAGGCTTAGGAGGATTACGACCGGCCATGGTAAAACTTGGCATGTGGAGGAAACAATCAATCAATCAATCAATTGCCAGACGCCATAATCCGGTAAGGGGTGGCCATTGACTTAGAGTTATTTGTTTTACAGGGAGGGGCACTAACCCTCCACCAACCCACTTGTTGACACGTAGGGAGCACATACGGGGAAAAAAATCTTCTTGTAAACCACACTATAGCTGCAATTATAGTTTTTGCAACCCACATAGCAGGTACTTAAGGTTTTTGGATTGCAGATGTATATCTGTTTGTGTGTTATTGGTATCTGACCTGAAACCCTTGATGTAGAAACAGTTTTTTTTGAGCAGGGGATGGGGCGGAGCTGTTGACTAAATTATGCCAGATTCCAGTGTGAAGGTCATGGGTCGTAGATCAGGGTCACCAGAATGAAAAGAAATTTAGCTCAAACAGGTTCACTGTTGAGTATTATCACATCTCAGTACCCTGGAGAAAAAGACATTAAATAATTATTTTTTAAATCTACTGGACTGATGCAGTCTTAGAGACCACCATACTTTCCAGAACATTGTGCGAGAATTTCATCTTTGCTGGATTAAAAAATGGATTGACATTATTGTCTGCAGTTTTATGTAGCCATGTATTGTCCCCCTCCTCTTTTTTTTTTTTTTCTTTCTTTTTTTTTTCTTTTTTTTACTGGGTTGCGAAGATTAGGAGAAATACACTGATGTGGTTTGGACATGTGGAGAGAACGGAGAATGAAAGACTGACTAAGAGGGTGTATGTAGGTGAGGTGGAGAGAGGGAGAGGGAGGGGTAGACTGAGGATGAGGTGGAGGGATGGAGTTGAGAGGTATATGAGGGAGGGAGGGAGTGAGTTGGGGGGAGGGTAGTCAAATGGTGGGTGACAGAGCAACTTGGAGACATTTTGTCTGCAGATATCCTTTGTGGGATTAGGGCGTCAGGCTATAGATAGATAGATAGAGACTAGGCTACTTCCATAACATGAATATGAAGTCATGGTTGCATGAAATTTGGTGAACCTTATAAATGAGATGGGAATGAGTCTTTGGTTACAGGTCAGATCAACTTTCCAGTTTCATTACACTTAATCATCATCAGTGCTGAAAGGAGTTAGAGATTTTTTGTCAGGTTAGAAAAACATGCTCTAGTATTTTTGTGTTCTTCGTACATCACTGATTTTGCAATCTTTGTTGCAGGGGCAGGCAGGATGGGGAAGCTACTGAGCAAGATCTTCGGAAACAAGGAGATTCGGATACTGATGCTGGGTCTGGATGCAGCAGGCAAGACCACTATCCTGTACAAGCTCAAGTTGGGCCATTCCGTCACCACCATCCCCACCGTTGGATTCAATGTTGAAACCGTTGCCTATAAGAATGTCAAATTTAATGTTTGGGTGAGTAGAGACAGAGGCCTTCTGACTAACATTCAGTCTCTCTGTAACCAAACACCTTAATCCTGGAGGGAATGGCCATGAATATATTGCCTTCATGTTGTCCCATCCTCCCACCATCAGGAAATAATAGGAATGAAAGCATGGGTGTAAAGAAAGCATTGAATGACAGTATGTTAGCTGCAGTGTACATCCTTTCCACAGTATCGTTTTCTAATGCTAATGTATTGTTACAACTCATATTTCACGATAGAGAGATTGACAGGTATTGGCCAAGTTAGATTACAAAGAGTTTTGTCTCTACCTGTTTTCCTTGACATTTATTTTTTTAGATCATACTTGGTCATATTCATCCACAAAGATGACCCACTGGAAATTCTTGCTTGTGAACTTTCAACACAGATCATACTTTGTCACACAGTTTATAGAGGTTGTGTTTGTACAGAATTATGATTTATATTATCACCTGTTTTGTTCCCACAGTTATATTTATCTCATGGTATTTGCTATGATAGATAAGGAGTTTTCGGAAACAGATTAAACAGTGCATAATTGTTTTATCTAATGTCTTGTACTGTTGTGGATAAGTGGTGAATGAAGGAGGAGAAAGAGAGGAGGAGTAATGATGATAAGGAGGAGGGACATGAGCAGGAGAAAGAGGAGATGATGATATTGATAATGATATGGAGGAGCAGGAGCTGGAGCAGGAACAACAGGAATAGGAAGAGGATGATTTGATGCAGATAATAAAGGCATCAGTAACATATTGCCTGTTGTTTTTCTTGCAGGATGTTGGAGGGCAAGACAAAATCCGTCCACTGTGGCGGCACTACTACATGGGTACGCAGGGACTCATCTTCGTGGTGGACTGTGCAGACCGGGACCGTGTGGATGAGGCGCGGCAGGAACTCCATCGAATCATCAATGACCGAGAGATGAGAGATGCCATCATCCTTGTCTTTGCTAATAAACAAGACCTTCCAGATGGTAGGCAGATAAACTTTGTTGGGAATCATTCAGAAGTTCGGTATTATGTATCAGAGTAATATCTGCATCTGTGATTTTACCTGAGTATTAACTAACACAGTAGTAAGTTATGCCAAGTTAGTGTTATGCTTCATAGTCCTTTTGGATCATTGTTTTATTTTATCTCATTGTGATTTTACCTGTGGGTTTGCTAGTGTTTTTATATTCATATTATGACTAATTTCTTTCTTTAACCAACTGTGCAACTATACATGAGTGTTTCTGATCACATAGTTGTCATGTCTTAAATTATTGGAAGATGTCTCACCTTCAGTAAGCAGCAAGTACTGTATACTGTACCAGATATAAAGAGTAGTACTGTACATTGATTTATTGGCAGGACTTTTAGTGTTAGTACAGCATGGATTATAAATTTAAATGTGTAGAATATGATTACAAGAGTTCTTTGATCAGGTTCCAGCAAGATTTTTATCTGACAAGTTTGTGTTTATTGAATTGTCAACTGCTCAGAAAAAGTAGGTGTACATGTGTTTGTGTAATCAGTCCCTGACAGGGTACTGAAGAGGGATACCTTCACACTGTGGTACAAGTACAACCAAAACTGCCTGGTTATACAAACATCGTTCAACTCTCTTCCTCTCCTCCAAAAGGAGAGTGATGGACTGCAGTTCACTGGATTCACATTCATATGTGCTTGGGTCTAAAGTAGGAACAAAATTAATCCTTACCAAACTGAATATTACTCCAAATCTAACTGCATAGCTATGATGTTTGTTAAATTGGAGTTCCTTGATGTTCCTGCTTTTGTATTTATATTCAGTATCTATATTTATATACCTCAAGACTCTACAGTAATTATTTTGTTAAAACAAGGATCTAGTTTTAGTAAAGGTGCTTGCCTTTATCTGATCCATTTAGTTTGCTGTCAACAATTTGCCAGAATAGTTCATAGTAAGTACGGTAGACTGTCTGTCTACGCATCCTCTGGTAACATTAAACATGATAAACACAGAAATATATATCATAACCCCATCTCTGTTTATATGGTTCTGATTCCATTTGCACAGAAAAATTGCCGACCAATATTCCATTTTTACGTATTGACATTCAAAATACTTACAAAGACATGACTCAGATGAATAGGGAATGAATGATTTTGAAGGTTTTGAGGCCCAGCCTCAGCCTTCAAAGGGTTAGAGGCATTGCTTAGTCCTCCTGCTCTGGCTCTTCAGCCTCGTGTACCCCTCTCTCTCCCAAAATATCCATCATTTCATCATTTGTTAAGGTGAGTTAAAACTTCACTCACTGACCACTTGTTACCATTATATTCTTGTTCATTCACCTTTTCTTTAGTCTAATGATGATCAATGTGTATATGCCTATGCTTGGTGGGGGTAGATAGGGACTCTGGGGAGATTCTTGGATGTCGTCCATCCACATCAGCCAAATAACAATAATTTCTATGGCACAATTTATGCATTTTCATTTACCCTTTAGTTTTTTCCCTCTGCATTATCTGCATAGATGGAGAGTCTGCTGTATAGCAGTTTTGGTGGATGTTTGTGTGGGAAGAGAGGTGTTGGTGACTTTTGCTGTTCCTGTACAAACTGGTACTGTACATAGATGTCAGTGGAGGGTAGAAAGGAAAGTACAGTACAAAGACAGAGCAGCTGATATCTAGTTTAGTGGTGCCCATATCCAGAAAACTAGATTTTCTGTCATTGGCTAGCCCAGCAATCTGATGTAAAAATACTGGACAGTGATATACAGTATATATATACAGTATTAGAATAGTTTGCTGTCCAGTATGTTTATTGATGTCAGTTTTTCTGCTTAGCTTTACTCAGAAGCCCTTAGTGGGGATGACCATGAACAAATTCTTTCCACATTGTCCTATCCTCTGCCATCAGGCAACCCTCACTCCATCCTACACCAGTGTCACTCATAAGTCTCCACATCACTCTTCCACCTCATCCTCAGTTTCCCCACTCCCATTCTCTCACTCCACCTCACATGCATACACTCTTCATTTGCCCTGCACATGTCAGTTTACGTCTAACACTCTCCAGCTCAACCACATCACCACCACAACACCCCCAAACTACGTCAGTTACCAGTCTGCTTCTCCACGTAACTCCACACACACACTCGTCTTGGACAACTGATTTCCATGCATCTCACTCATGACTACATCATTTTAGTAGAGTCCAAGTTTCATTTACATATCAGTCAGATGTTAATTAAAATGTTTGTTCCAGCAATGAAGCCTTACGAAATTCAAGAGAAGCTGGGACTAACCCGAATCCGTGACCGTAACTGGTATGTGCAGCCATGTTGTGCCACCACGGGTGATGGACTGTATGAAGGCCTGACATGGCTTACCAGCAATCATAAGTCATGATGATCCAGTGACCTTCCCACCTCCCACCCCACCCCAGCCTCCTGCGTCAGAGACCACTGCTGCTCCCCACGGACTGTGCTGTCAGATGTGGTGCTCACTGAGTTTATGCAAACAGTATGCTGTTGAAATGTGTCTGATTTATGATATGCAGTTGAAAATGACTGATTCATGATATTTAGTTGAAAATGTGACTAATGGTATGCTATTGAAAATGTGAGATTCTTGAAATGCAGTTGAAAATGTAATGATTCATAACATGCAGTTAAAAATGTGACTGGCTCTTAGTGACAAGCAGATAAAATGGGTGGGAGGGAAATGTGAGAAAAAGCCGAATCCTTTTGGTATGTTGTATTTTATGATTTACTCAGGCCACCACCATACACTGAATAAAATTACTTGAAGATAGCAAAGAACAAACTGAAAAACACATCATTGAATTAAAGGGGTTATGTTTTTGATTTCTTTGTGTAGTCCAAAACATTACAGAAATAAAGAACGTAAGCTGTTTCCTGTATTACCCTCCCATCCATTTTGTACTGTTGAAAAATGCATATTGGAAAGGGCGGTCATGGGGACAGGAAAGTTTGCATGTATGGAGACTTTACATGCTGGATTTAGTGCTGCTGGTAAAATGTTGGACAGTGACTTAAGTAAAGGTCCACAAACGTGTGCACATAGATTACTGAAAGCAGGACTATGTGTGGGACATCACTGCATATGGACTGTGGGCTGTACTGGGTATTTTGGTTGGCTAAGGAGGCTTCCTAGCATTTCATTCTTATCAGTGAATTTCTACACATGACATATGAGTATTCTCTTGTTTGTAATTATTGCAGACTGTGTTTATATAGAAGGGTTATGAATAAAGTGCAGGAATATTTAGTTGCAGTATGCAAAACTGTTAAGGAAACATCTAATATCCTAGTATCTTTCATACAGCAATTATTTGTATGACATAAATATTCTCTTATAATTATATTGAACAATGTCTGTATAGAAATTATATAAATATCACACCAGTATATAGGTGTACCACTAAGTTGTAAAATAGATCATTAAGGAAAACAACTAACATCTCATTCACCAGTGAGTTTTGCATATGACGCTTTTATATTCTTTTGCATGTACAATAATTACTGTGAACTCTGTTGATATAGAAATGATATAACACACAAGAGAGTACCTAGGTGTAATATGTAAAATAAATCATTAAGAAATATGACCTAGTAAACCTCAAACATCGCACAAGAAAATTTATTGGAGTACTGATAAAGTAATCTTAAATAAATCAAGGAAAAGGGCCAAGTAACCCTCAGGTATCACAGAATGGAACATGTACAGTAGGTGTAATATGGAGAAAAGATAAAGAAAAACTGCCTTGTAAGCCTTCTTAGCTGACAAGAATATGGCCAAATGTGTGGGAGTTCACTGTGTATGTGTTTTAGAAATACATACACAAGGAAGTGTACAGAGTGGATGCAGACTAAAGCGTTGGTAGCCGTGGTGAGTGTCGTCTCTGGCTCTCCAAATGTGAATAGAAATTTATTGTGTAATCTGCAGAAAGTAAGATGATTAAGGTATATTTTTCATTTTTGTGTTTTTTTCCAATATTACCTGTTAACAAGATTGCCAAATGGTTAGATGATCTCTTAGCTCACAGTAAGTAGAAAGAGTCTTTATATTCTCTTATCTTTTTTTTTTTTCAGTAGTAAATTATTATGGAGCATTGTTGATATGAATTACAAAGTCACACTGTCATTCAAAATCAAATCACGCCGTTTCCTCCCAAGTCATTAATCAGAGAATTGAGCATTGTATTGAGGATTAGATTTATGCAACTTTTTTTTTCCCCTCCTCCTTCAGTCACATGACATATTTTTTGTTCTTGCTACCATCAGATGATTTTGTTTAATTAGAAAGATTTTTTATAGTAGAAGAGTTTAATGAACATAGTATTTCCCTTCTTCAGTATATTTTCCAAAAGTTAAATCATATGGAGGAAGCACAGACAAAGTAAGAAAGACATCAGCCTAGTGGAGTTTTAAGGTCTTTGCGACAGTGATGGACTTTGATTTATTCTTGCTACCATCAGATGATTTAATCCACGTGAGGAGAGAGTATTCAAACCGCTGGGATTTGTTGTAACCCTCATCAACCCTTACTCTGTTAGATATCCTTCCCATGTTGGGTAAGAAAAGATTGGCTGTTACTACCCATTTCTCTAGAAGTATAAGTTGGATAAAATCCCCAGCCAGTAGCAAGAATAAGATTTAGAGTATATTCTCAGACTGAAGTAGTCAACTCATTCAGTCTTGTGAGGTCTTATTGATTCCTTCATACTACCTCTGGATTATTTTATTACAGTTTGAAAGAACATTTAGTGCCTATAGTAAAACAGTCAGTGATGGCTGTGTCAAAAACCTGTTGCTCATAAAGTTTGTCCTAAAATGAATAAAGTTCTGCCAGTATGAAGAATAAAAACAAATGCAGTGTATACGTCATCAGATTGAAGTACTGTGTTTATGTAAATTGGCCAAGAATTAAAGTGATAAAATACAAGTGAAGGAAATATATTGAGGTGTAATTGATGTTTATTCTGTTATGGAGGGATGTTTTGGACTGGAGGGATTGGGTAGATATGGCCATCATTAAGCCTTTCACTATGAGGCATCTCTCTAGGGTGAACAAAATCATCTGGGGGTAGCAGGAATAAGCTCAGTTAATGCTGTGCACCATTGTAGTGAAAGAGATAATTCACTGTGATGATAATTTTCACACTTTACTGTTGCTAGTATCAGATGATTTTATTTGGTTTGTAAGGATATTCACTCTGGTACAGAAAGTCTTCATTGTAAGTAAGGAATATGTTTCAAAATGTCAATTTTTTTCAATACATATGGTATAGTACATTGAGGAAACTTATAGATCAGCTTTGTAGACAGCAGTGTAACTGTAGTAGGTCATTTTTCTCTCATATACTTCGGAATTATTTGCAAAAAAAAAAAAAAAAGACCAGAATTCCATAATGGTCGCTTTGCATAGGTTTGATCCCCAAGAGGTGACAGGAGGTTTTTTTTTTTTATCTGTAATGCCATCAGGGGATGTTGGTTGGTCATTTACCTCCCAAATGTACTGGACTTTGGTAGCCCAACCTTTGGTTCCTTTTACCTCAAAGGGGGTTAAATGGGATTTTTTTCCTCTCAAAATGCCTTGACCAGATGTATTATTTCATGCAAAAAAATGAATCATCAGCTATTTTTTACGTCAAGAGTATCTTGGAGTTGCCCAGTCAGTTAGTCACTCCTTAAGTTTTCTCATATAGAAGGTGCTTCACTCCCTAGACTATAGCTAATCCCATGTTATACCCCTAATGGTCCTGTATCTGTCTAGGACTTAGGTACTTGTTCAACATATCACTGAGGAGTGACACTGTCTGTTGACAATTTGAATGGTGGTAAAACAGAATCCTTTGTTAATATTGTCTTATTTATAATGAGGACTTACCATTGTCACTCATGCCTTGCTACTCAGCTTCATCGTTTGCTTACTTGGTTTCACGTGTTTTGCTGCACACAAAGACATGCTAGCACACTGCACAGCCCCGTCCTAATTTGACCAAGAGTATGTCCCTGTCTTAGACCCCTTTGCTACAATGACTTTCACTGTGTTCTTCTACTTCCAGATGATTGTATTTAACTTCGGAAAAAAACCTACCACAGTGCAAGAGCTGGAAATAATTACATTGGTCCTTCAGTCAGATTACCAGATTTTTTTTTTTTTCCATTTTTATTCTTGCTACCAGCAAATTTCAACTTTAGATGAACTTCAAGTATTGAATGGGCTGTCCATTAAAAATTCTCTTATAATTAGAATAAAATCAGTAGATCGGAAGAAAAAAAAATCCTTGATTTGAAGAGGTTATTCCACCATGAAAGGTCTGGTCAAAAATAAGTAGAATCATCAGGTGGTGGCAAGAATGGAAATGAAAGATGTTCTTGGGCAGAAGGGGTTGAAGCTTGAAACGGAGAGGGAAAATTAGGCCGAAACATTAGTCGTCCTGAGTTTGTGTGTGTTTGCCACACATGCTGCTTCATTGCAAGGATGTCATATTATATTATTCTTAGTCCTACCAGATAATTTTATTCAGCATTTAAGAGCACCATTGTTGTCAAGGAAATCTAACCCTTCTAGCATGAAGAGTCTCTCCTCAGTTATGTTCATCTTGGGAGAGCATCCTAATACAGCAGGGAAAGGGGTATCGAACCTGACAGTTTGAAAGGTCTCTCCTGAGCTAAGTAAAATCAGCTTGATATAGCAGAGATAAACCGGAAAAATGCATCATCTGATTAAAGGGGTTAAATATGAGATTTTTGTGTTCTCTGTTGGATTGTCATGTATATATTATTGTGGTTTCTCCTCACTGTGTTTTGAACCACTCAAGCTATGGTCAGATTGCACTGTTGTAATCCCTTCTCTGTGTTGATAGAGCTTTTATTTAATTCTTGCTGTCTCCAGGCAGTTTTATTTAAATCGAGAGATTTTTGGAACCTGTGGGGTTAGATATAACCTTCATTATCCCCTTGCCAGAGCTACATATCTTTTCGTATCATCTCCAGACATTTTCATTGTCAGTTTAGGAGGGGTATTTTCAAACATGAAGGAATTAAATAGCCTTCAGTAACTGCTATTGGTCCTTCCTAATTTGAATTAATCTATCTGATGCTAGAGGGGTTAGGTACTGCCTTTATTATCCCCTTCACTATGAGATGTCCCAAAGCTGATTAAAATTGTCCAGAGGTAGTAGACAGACATTGAAAACTGTGACCTCTCACTTGTTATTTTTGAGCAACCCAGATTTGTCTGACAGAGCAGACTTATCAGCCAAATGGGTCAAATGCAATCCTTTTGAAACTTATACTTACCAATATCCCACTCACGTAATATATCTCACTGGGGTAAGGGGATGCTGGTTTAACGAGTTCTCTGAAAATATGTAACGTATCTTGATTTTGCAGTGCCGCAAATTATTCAACTTTACAGAATGGAAAAGTTGTTTATAGACCAGTAAAGCTGGGGGATATCTTTTCACTGAAGTCCTGCCCTCTCCCAAAACTTTCCTTTGGTTTAAGGTAGACTTTTTGAACTGGAGTGGTTAGACATAGCATTACTAAATCCCTATTCATATGAGAGGGCATCCTGATCTGAGTGAAATCATCTGAATGTAGTGAAAGGGACTTCAGCTGGATTCAGGGGGTTGAGAAGATGTTAAAGACACCCACATATAAAGATAGTGTTTGTTGAAATGGAACAGTTCAACCCCACTTTGACCTTCTTCCAAAATGGAGCAGAATTGCTGAATCTTTCGGTAAGCAGACATTCTATTTGTGGGTTTAATTCTTCCTTGAAATATACAGTAGTCTTTGTTTCACACAGTAACAGCTTCATGTACTGTGTGGTAAGTATTATTTGTTCCTTGGAATTGAGTAGAGAAGGACGGAATAGCATGGCATAGTTCCTTGTTATAATAAACTGTATAATGGCAAGGTGTTTGTGAAAAGGAGAAAAACGTAAAGCGTGGATAATGTTTAGTAAGTTGTGGATTCGTTTTTCTGGGTATCCACATAAGGCTTGATATTGTGAAGCCTTCAAGATTATAATTTACTCAAATTTGACAGTAAGGAGCTTTCATTTTATTGAGAATGTCATATAGTCAGGTGCTGACTCACTCAGTGGTGTACTGTATGATGTAAGTCAGGGCAAGGAATGACAACAAGATACCTGGTAATTAAAACATCTTTTGTACGTAGTCTTTTACTGAATTGCGGTGTTTAATTTTGTCAAGTTGTGTCAAAGCTTGAGAAAGAAAAGTTTTAACTCTGTTAAAGACTTCTCCTCTTAAAAGGTTTTTCAGTCATGCTAGTATAGGAGTGAGTAACGTATGGGAATGTTTATCAAGTTTTCCTTTAACTCTCCTGGCATTGGCTGGATTTTTTTTTCCTCACACTCGTAATACCTCTTCTACATTTTTTTTTTTTTCTGAGTATCCCCAGATTATTATTCAGTGATCTGCTCTGGTAATGAAGGGGTTGATGAAGGCTTTATTTAACTCCCTCCTGTTTAGAAAGTCACTCCATTCATCATCCAGTTCTCATCTAACCAAAATAAAATCATCTGGTTGTAGCAAGGTTAAAATAGAAAATTACCTTACAGTGAAGGGGTTAATCCATACTCCTGATTCTACTACCACACCCCTTGCAAGGTTTCCCAATTGTGGACATATTTTGCCCCTTTAATCCAGATGACATCATTTTGTTTATTTGTGCTGCTACTGGGTGATACTGCTCAACCTGGCAAAGACCTGTCATCCTTAAGAAGATTATTAATTCTATATCTAACCGCTCCAGCTCAAAATGTTCATCGTAAGTTAAGTAAAATTATTAGATGACAGGAGTAAAATGAAATAGATGCTCTCTAGGCTCAGTGGGCTAACAAGTGTTCCACAGTGGAAATGTAGACAACTGAAGGGGTAATTTATTTTTATAGATGGATGTAGCTTGAAGACTGATTGTGTACATGAAATTTTCCTAGCACTGTTGCTGTTGCACAAGATGCTTATGTGGGCTGATGCCATAAGCCTGCTAATGTCATTATCATTAACCCTTTCACAATGATGAAGTATATATTTAGTTTGTTCTTGCTACCTCCAAATGATTTTTTTCAGTATAAGAGATTTCTTATAGAAAAGGGGCTGATGAAGGCTGTATGCATAATAACCTTTCCATTTAGAAAAATATCCAAGCTGAATATAAATATCTAATGATAGCAAGAGTAAAATGAAGGAGATGTCAACAGATTGAAGGGAGAAAGTCTGTTACCATACTTTCATTATGTTATGTAGCTTCCCTTGCTTCACCTTCTTCTGGTAAGGGTGGGACATAATAAAGTCCATTCGCCTCCTCCGTGTTTCTTACTATTGGATTCATAGTTGCTTGAATGATACGTTATGGATAAAAGTGTGTATTGTTTCCCACTGATATACACCTTATTCCACTACATCACATTCATTTGTCTCTGAACTTGGCAGGCAGTGAAACTGAGGCAGGAAAAATTAATAGACTTCATTGTTTGACTTTGGACAACAGAACTTGTATACTTCTACACCTTTTCTCCTATTTCAAAATTGATGTACAGGTATATTCAGGCAGTCCATATTATACACGTAAATAAGAATATCTTTGAAAAAATAAAGTCCAAGCTTACCGATGCAGCAAAATGTGGGAATTTGGCAGATCAGCTGTAGAGGTACAGCTTTTAACCCCCCCTCAGACAGATAATGCCCTTTTTTTTTCTTTCTTTTTCTCATTTTTTTTTTCAATGCCACCAGCAGATGATGGTAAAATATTCTGCTTATAGAAGATATCTTGTACTGCAGGGGTAAATGAAGGCTTTATATAACCACTCCAGATCACGGTATCTCCCTAGCTGAGTTTGTCTGTCAGTAGCAAGAATAACATTTAACCCCTTCAATCAGATGATGTCTTTATTCATTATAATCAGGCCACCACCACTAGATGTTATTCAGCTGACAGGAGATATCTTGTAGCGAAGGAGTTAGTAAAGACATTAGGTAACCATCCCAGTTCGAAAAGTCTGTTTTAAGCAGTGTAATTGTCAAATGGTTGTTGTTGTTGTTGTTGGTCAACCCCAGTCTGCCTGGCCAAGCAGACCCTTCAACCATTGTCAGGCCATCACCCCTGTAGGGTCATCCCAGGCAGTGAACTGATGTTTCTTTACAGCTGACAGTGCCTCGCCATAGTGAGGCATAGGAAATAGTGTGGAGGTTTGGTTCCTGGAAGGATGCCACATTTGCAAATGGTAGCAGGAATAAGATTTACTTTTTAAATCATCATAGTGAAGGAGTTAATAAACCATTTTTCTGTACTCTACCTTGGACATAATAGCAGAAATGACAGAAGATAAAGGTATCTCAAAACAAGTACATATTCAACATGTAGACTTGGAAATGTGATCGTTGCAGGTCACAGTATACTGTACAGCTGTTAAAACCTCAGATTATTAACAGTATTTGTATTGCTGTTCATCATCATTATCCTGACCTTTTTTCCCACCTAAGGATGGGGTAAGGTATGGATGGGATGAGGTTTATTTTTATTTTTACTTTCATCTTTTGATGTAACGACTGGCAATACATACCTACCAGACATGTAAGTGTCAAATTTGAAATTTGGTATGCATGTTGCTCCTCTGAATGTTGTGGAAGCACTTCCCAAACCCAGTTAAGTTTCCATCTAATATAGCCAGTTCTCAGGTTGCCTTTAACCCCTTGAGCCCGAGGACATCACACATTAGCTATCTTTCTTAGACATAATTTTATTTAGCTTTGGGGAGATGTCTTATTGTGAAGGAAGTAACTGGATACCATTTCTAACCCCATTACTGTGAGATGTTTCCCCTTAGTCTAAATAATTCATCTGGATGTGGAATAAAACAAGGTACATTAGAGTGAAGAGGTTAATATCTTCTCTACGTATAACATTGTTAACTTTTATCACCTTCAGATGATATTATTTAGCTACGGAGGGACTTTTGGAATTGGAGGAGTTAGATACAACCATCTTTAAGCCATGTAGAGCAAAAGATCTTCCCTAGGCTGGATAAAATCATCTGAATATAGCAAGAATTAGTTGAAGACGATGTCCTTGATCTGAATGGGTTGGAGATATGTGACAGTGTTGTTTTTGTATACTTATTTGTTTATTGAGGCACTAATCAGAGATGTGAGTTGTAGATATTGTAATTGCAATTTTTTCTATGCCACATAGTAATATATAAATATATATATATATATACCTATACATTTGTGACAACTGTTTTCAACCTCATGACAACATATCCAGGCAGTTCTCATTATCTGTTGCACAATTTGATGTTCCTTTTGCCATTAAACCCGTCACTCCAAAATACTGTATATTTTTAGCTCTTTGCTAACTTCAGATTATTTTATACATAGGATGCTTTGAATGAGGGGTTAGAAATAGCCATCATTAACCCCTTCTAGTTCATTCTTACTAACTTCAGATGATTTTATTTATCTTAGGAGACACTCCCTGAATAGGAGGAGTAAGTATGGCCTTCATTAATTCCTTCAGTACAAGAGATCTTCCCTAAGTTTATACAGTCACCTAGAGATATCAGGAATGAAATGAAAATGTAAGGCACCAGATTGAAGAGGTCAGGTCCACAGTATATGTACGGAAATATTGCACTTATAGCTCCATTTCTGCCTCTGAAACTAATTTACAAGTCTTCCCTATGTTACAGTGCTACAGCAACTTTATGGAACACTCCTCAGTCTTATAATTGGGGCTGCATCTATGTTTTGTCTTTTCCTTCTGTTTTTTCTATGCCACACAAAATTTCATTTTGTAATAGCATATACAGCCAGTCGTCATTTTAAGGTTCGTATCCTAATTGGCATGGGAGGCTTTGTAACACCCCTTCTTGTGAATTAATTTTTGCTTATTACACCTTTTTATCCTCCTGTATGTTATTGAGGCAAAATATATTGATACTAAAAATATGTAAATAATATAAAAGAGAGTAGCAAAGTGTAATGTGTATTATGAAAAAGAAAGTGTTCCAAATCTCCCGTACCACATCGACTAAGGCCGTATGCCAAAAACGCGTCCAGAATACTGTATCACGGTTTTCAGTATAGCAGGTATGGTAAATTGTGGGACACTAACAAATCAGTTTTATCGGTAACATTGGAGCGTTTGTTGTTTGAGACTTTGTGACGTTATTGCTTTATTCTTGCTGTTGCTAGGTGATTTTATTGAATTTGGGAAAGGTTTCTTGTTTTGTAGGGGCTTAGTAAGGCCATATCAAAACCCATCATTTCAAAGAGTGTGTACTGAGCTAATATTCTAATCACCAGAAGATGGCAAGAATAGAATTTAATCAGCCCTCCAGTTTAAATACTCTGTCCTGAACAGAATAAAATTGTTCAGTGATGGCAAGAATATAAATGAGAAAGATGTCCCCAGGCTCAGTGGTATAGTGGGCAATTTTTATGCAATTTAACAGTGGATTCAATGGCAAAAAGAATGTCAAAAAAGGGACTTGTACTGGGAACTAACTGTTTATGAAGTGGTATTATCAAGTCATCCAGGCACATGCATCATCATATAAAAGCACAAGTTAATAATAATGGTTGATTGTGTCTCTCTGTGGATAACTGTAAGAACTTTTGTTGAAAAAATGACTTAGTTTTAAGACGGACATTGAGCCAAAAATGTAGAGTCAGTAGGTTGGTGAGGCATAATATTTTTGATTGATTTCTTAAACAAAAAGTTCTGCTGTACTGTATATGGGTAAGGTTTTCTTCTGCCTTTACTGGAAGGCTGAACATGACAAGAATGGTAATGTAAGCTTAGTACAGCCATGAGCAGAAGTTTGCCAACAATACTGTATCATCATTTTGTCCAGCCTTCATATTTCTAACTCCTCCCCAAATGACAGAGAGTATCCATTCTTGTCTCACTTGTATAGTGATTACTGCATATTATTAGCTTATTTAATAATTCATGTAACACCTTCCTTTGTCACATCTGCAGAGAAGTGTCGGCAAGCCTTTGCTCATACCTGTGCCAGAGTCAGTCAGGGGTGTGTACAAAAATATAATTCATAACAACCAGAACTGTGTATTGGGGGAAACAGTCAAAATTGATTTAAAGGTAACATCATCATCTTCAGCCCAACATTTTGCCCATGTAAATATTGAATCAGGTTTACAGGCAATATTGGAACTTAATGTGACAGTATTTGTGGTATTTCCTGTGAACTTTAATTGGAAAAAAAAAAAAAAAAACATTTGAAAATAGACTTTAAATGCAGATCTAGTGAGTATAAATTCATTTTGGTAAGCAGAAGGAAGTACGTAGGTACTACTTGAAAGCCTTCATTGATGATGTGCATAGTACTTTAAGAAATAATTAAAACCTGGAGTTGTTTGAAAGATCTCATTCACCATAAACCAAGACAGTTGAAGTTAATGAAAAACTCTAGAGATTTCTGTCATATACATCAAGTTGGTGCTTTACATGCTTTACAAAGCTGCTGATGAATCAACACTTTCTTTTCACTTAAAGTTGCCTGAATTTAAAGTCGGAAGTGTGACCTTTTGTGCTTGAAGTTCCAGAAGCATATCTTTTATGGATTTGTTTCATTTAAAGTAGTACATTGCCTGTGCACTTGCTAGGGTTTAAAATGAGGAATGACACTTTTCTTTTCATATTCTGTCCCTCAGCGTGACTCACATACCATGAGAAAATTGCCGTAAAAGATTGTGATGAGTAATTTAACCACTTCAGTATGATGACATCCATTTTCTGTCATCTTTGCTACCAGCTGATAATTTTTAGCAGCTTAATGAGAGAATCTTGCTGACAAAGGATTACCAGCCATTTCTGATAAATCTTTCACTATGAGGAGTCTTTCTTTAGATGATTAAAAGTGTCTGATGGTAGCAAGAATAAAATGTCCAAGACATCATCATATGTAAGGTTAACCTCTCAGTCAGAGGACATCATTTTATTTTGCTCTTGCTATGGCCAGATTGTTTTACCCTGATTAGGAGAAATGTCTGATAATCAAGTGACTATTGAAGATTATACAGGGGTGGATTAAGGAATATTTTTGAGGAGCTGCCCATATAATTTTCCCGAGTAATGAGGGTTCAACGCTCCCTTGCTCTAAGTCAGCTCAGTAACACATGTCAGCAGTGGTGGTTTGCTTGGGAGAAATAAACACAGTAACCAATGAAATTTGCATTCTGTATATGGACGGTACTGGATACCACCTTTCTGTCATAAACCCCGGTACTGGATACCACCTTTCTGTCATAAACCCCGGTACTGGATACCACCTTTCTGTCATAAGCCCGGGGAGTTGCCTGGACAGATTGCACAACACCCCTGGATCTGCCTGTTCTATAACGAACCCCACCAGTTAGAAAAGCCTCTCCCATGATTTAAAAATGAAAAAAGATAAAAATGTCTCTAGTTAACAAGAACAAAGTAGAAGAGATATCATGTAGTTTCAGTCAGATCACATTGTCATTTGCTGTCATGCTCGCCTTCCTCAGTGTATCAGCCGGAGAAGAGTTTGTATTATACTGTTAACCCCTTACAGCACAGTGATGTACAGTATTATTCCATGTTGGTTAAGCTACCACCAGATAATTTTATACTTTAATATCTTCAGTCCTATGATATATTATTAATCTGATTGTTGCTACTTTCAGATGATTTTATTCAGCTAGGAAGAAAAATGAGGTTGTGAAGTGCTTAATGGAGATGTTACTGGAAATTGTTTCAAACCCCGTCACAACGAATGGTCTCTCCAAAGTTAACAAAATTATCTGGAGGTAACAAATATAAAATAAGAAGATATGTCATTAGATTGAATGGATTAAGGAAGCTACCACTAATGAATGCATTCAGTTTTGGGAGGACCTCAAACAGTGAAAAAATTAATGAAGGTTATATCTACAGTATCATCATCAGCTCAAAAAAATATCTGTCCAAAGCTGAATCAGAAATAGCAAGAATAAATATTTAAAATTTTGTCATTCATTGAAGTTTCAAAATATTGTCAGGATTTGGTAATGTTGCCCTGAGTCAAGTCATGTACGTTCAAGGACAAACGTTCATCTGTTGCTGTCTCGGTCTCTTTTGTCCATAGGATATGTCCATTGCGTTCCTCCTTTATCCACCATAGCAAAGAGAGTGGGTAAAAAATCATACCAAATTTCCCTCAATTTAGGAATAATTGTCACTAGAGAAAAATATGAAGTAGAGGTAAATTACTGGGCAAAATTTTGTCCCTGAGTGTACATGTATAAAACTTGTGCATGATATTTTTTCTTTTACTGGCTGTTTCTTTGTATATATTTTGTGCAAAGTCCATGTCACAGAATGCCGTCTATATACACACACACACACACGTATTTATATAACCTTTATGAGTGAACATAAAGTTTGTGTACATTATATGGTTCTTGGAATGGAATCATTTGAACTTAATACCTGTACTAAATGCCTGGTTTAAGATAGTGAACTTCTTGGGGAATACAGTATTTGATGGAAGTTTTAAAACTGAAATGTGGTTCAGCTGAACAGAACTACTGTGTGAGGAAAATATGCTCACTAGATTCAGCTCTTAAGTCCTTCACTCCAGTGGTGTCTTTAATTTTATTCTTGGTATCTCTAGTCATGTTTGTTTAGCTTAAGAGGGACCTTTCAGACTGGAGGGGTTAGATGTAGCCTTCATTATCCTCTTGAATCTGGTGACCTATTTTAGGATATTCTTGCCATCTGCAGACAGTTTCATTCTGCTCAAAGGAGATGTTTTGATTAAGAGGGGACACATTTAACCTTGATGAACCCCATCACTACCACAGATCCTTCATAAGCTGAATAACATAATCTGGAAACAGCAAGAATTATTATGTCACTGGACTGATGGGGTTTGCCTCTGCACTACACAAGGTCTCCCCCAGGCTGAACAAACTTGCTTGTAGGCATCAAGAATGGAATTAAGAAGATGTCATTGTTTTGATGGGACTGAAAGTTGTCATGAGGGAAATAGATCAGTACAGTGAGTTTTTTTTCCATGTTGATATTTCTCAATACCTCTCTTAACTCCTTTAGCCAGAGGATGTCTTGTTTGTTTTATTCTTGATATATCCTGACAGTTTTAATCAGCTTAGGATAGTCTCTTTAAATTGGAGGGAATAGTTATAAACTTCTTTTTAACTCCTTAGTATGAGAGGTCTTTCGTCAGTCAAGTAGTTTAAAATTCATTAACTTCTTTAGTATGAGTTGTCTTTCTTGAGTTGGATAAAATTGTCTGGAGGTAGCAAGAGTAAACTCAGCAAGTGCATCTTGGTAGAGAAGGGGTGTAGTTAATTTCATGCCATTAAAAGACTCAATCTTGACACTTTGTGGTTAAAAATACTTGATTGTAGTGTAAACTTTGCTGTAATAAGTTTTTGTTGATTATGTATATAACAGTTGTATGTTTCCATTTCATTATGTATATATTAATACCAGATGTAATTTTTTTGTAGGATGGTCTTATATTACAAAGTATATTTAGTGGGTTTGTTTTTGGAAACCTGCATTTTACTCTCACATCCCCTTCTGGTTGCATGTTGTTGTGAATGTGATGGAATGCAGGACACTGACCACCTCATCTGGGCGCTCCCAGAGATTTGTATAGAGGTTATGTTGAAAGTTTTGCCTGTATTATGAGAGGAAGTTGCTTGAAATGAGTGTGTTATGTAATGAGGAACTGCATTACAGTGAAGACAGTGTGTGTTGTGGTATGAGGTGAATACAGTACTTTATTCAAGCCTTCATCAGACAGCTTTACAGTACTTTATTCAAGCCTACATCAAACAGCTTTAATAAGCTGATAAAGCCTCTGTTAAGCATTTTACAAGCCTTTGCACATTTAAGCTGAGGTATAGCATTAAATGACTCTGTGAAAATTATTTAAGATCCTTAATGCACTGTAATTTATAATCATGAATGGTAGCTAGCTAGATAGAATATCTTCTGTTGCTGCTGTTAGCTCTGCACTCAATACTTTGCTCTACGGAAACACATTACAGGTGAAAAGACTAGATTTCCATAGTTCCTTCCTTTTTGCGTCCTCTCGTATGCACTGCTCTGTGTATAATTGGAATATGGTGTGTGAAATGTACAGTATGACCGGGATTGTGTCATTATGGTATATGTACGAGGTGGTCCATATATTGCACCCTCGTGAAAACTTGTGTTGTGGGAATGGCTCAGTCAGGTGGTGTGGGTGTGGGAGTTGGGATGGGATTTTTATACATGTTGAAATAATGGCATCAGTGATAGGCTTCCTTGACTTATTTTACTGTTCAGTAAATGTACTTATATCAGGATCCCACCTCACCCCAATGTCAAGTTTGTGACGTAAGAATGACGATGGTGATAATGTTAACCTTTTTTTTTTCGTTTTTAATCTAGGGTTGGTATTGGTAAAGTTGACTCAGCCATCCCGAGAACACACATGAATTTGCAAAGTGGGTCACAATACATAGACCACCTTGTATATCTGGTGTACACTTCTCTATAAATGTGTAAATGTGGATGCTGGAGTATGTAAATACTGAAAAGATTTTCTTATAAACTAGGTGTTTGAGCAGATGTCTAAGCATGGATCATCATTATTTTTTTTTTTTTTTTCATCTGTCACTAATGAATATTGAATTAAATTTTATGGTGAAGCTGGTATATCTTTTGAAGCCCAAAATTTTACTTAAGCAGTGATGCTCAAGTATGTGTATGGGATGTCTTATAGGTTGGAGATAAGCTCTATGTACTTTCATTTTCACATCTGCCTTTTGATTTTATTAAGCTTAGGAGATCCCATTTACTGAAGGAGTTAGATAATTTGAGGAGTTTCAAAAATAAACAATGCTTGGACTGTAATTTAATTTTTTCAAAGTATCTGTAGTTGTGCATCCAGTTACTGTGCACAGTGAAGCCTAGCATTCCTCATTTTAAGTAAGGGTTTAATAAAAGGATGTGTTCTAGCATATTACAACATTCTTCATACATCTGGTGCTGTACTGTAAATTGAGGAAAACTGTGAAATTAGCTTAAGAGGTTGCAGTTGACTTCAGTAAGCAATAAAAATCCTCTGCATAGGGGCAATGCCATAGCTTCATGGAAAGCATGTGGTGTCAAGTTACACACATACACACACAAAAAATCCTTTTATGAATAACTTTGGTCTTATAGCAAAGGCTGACACATGGATGCATGTTAGAGACTTTATAAACAATACAGTATGATATGAAACAAAGTTTTAAAAGTTATAATGAGAAGTTGCTGTATACAGGGGTATTACAATACTGTACTGTACAGGATGCCTTTCTATGTGCATCAGTGAAATGCAAATAGGTTTGCTGTAGCTGGCTGCCCCATCACTATGGAAGGTTTATTCAAAGATGAATAAGAAAATCTGGCAGTAGCAGGAGTGCAATGTAAAAGGCGTCATCAGAAAGCGCGGCAGAAGCATACCTTGCCTGGGTCAGCTTATCAACAGCTAAGCCAACTTCACCATTCCAAGCTAAGGTGCACATCTTCAGATACATTGCCTCAGGAACATCACCGATAATGAATTACACCCGCTTATTTAGCTGTTAATTGGGAAGATACAGCATTTTCAGGCTTGGGCCCCAGCACCACAGAGAAGGTGAAGTGGGATTGGCTGTTGACTTCAGTGAGCTGCCCACCACTGCATCAACTTCTTGGTGTTCTGGCCTCTCGATGTATTACGCCATTTTTCTGGAATTGTGTATTCCATAATTATGAATAGTTAGTACGATCTATTGTGGTAGGTGGGGGTACTCACCATTCACTCACTCGATGTAGTGCTGCTCTCGGGTGTCTGCCCTTTCTTCTCCTCTCTCCATTCCTTCCTTCCTCTTCTGTCTTTCTTTACTTCATTCTGTCCTCATCCTTCTGCCTACGGGTGACTTTACATTCCCTCTTTTGTCTTTCTTTCTCTCATTCTTTCCTCTTCCTTCTGCCTATGGGTGACTCTACACTGAGTGACAAGCCGAATGGTTTCCTGTACACCAGGAAACCATTTACTACACTGGGTGGTAACCATATAACAAAATTATGGCACCTGGTGGTTTAGTGGGTAATTACAGCACTCCAATCGGATTGAGCCTGTGAAGGTTTATATCCAAGGGATGGTTGGGGTTATTGCTCATGTAATGCCACTCAGGGATGAGTGAGGCTGGTCACTCTCATCTTAAATGTCAGGACCAAATTGCCTAGCCCCGGGCTTCTACGCTTCTCATGGGGCGACGTAGAATTGGATGATGGATGGATGGATAGTACAATCTGTCTGTCTGTCTCATTCTGTCTGTCTGTCTCCCTCTTTCTCTGTCTATATCTATCTACAGTATTCATCAATCTGACCATCAATCAATATATCTATCTTTGTCTGTTTTAACCTCTTACATCTTAATATTATATGTAATTTGTCTTTTTTATCATCTACACAGTTTCCTTTATTCAGTGCATTGATTTTATTTTTATTATTTAGCTTATTCTTGCCACTGTTAAGGGAAGGAGGGAAGGGAGAATGAGAAGGTAAAGGTGTAAAGATTAGGAAATAGTAGGTAGAAGGGAAGGGAAGGGAAAGTGAAAGAAGTGGTGGGGAAAGGAGGGAAGGGAAGGAAAAGGGAAGGGAAGGGAAGGGAGGGAGGGTGAGAGGAAGCAAGGGAAGGGAAAATGGAGAGAAAGTGAGGGGGAGTAAGGGAAAACTGGTGGCAGGAAAGAGAAAAGGGAAAGGAAGAAGAGTGGAGGGAGGGAGAAAAGGAAGAATTGGGAAGATATGATGTGGTGGAGAAGTATAAGGGAATAGAGAAAGGTAGGGAAAGGGAAATTAAGGAAGGGAGAGGGAGAGAAAAGCAGAGAAGTAGAGGGGAAATGGAAGAGGAAGTAGACTAGAGGAAAGGAAGGAGAGAAGAGAATGGTGAAAGGAGGGAGAAAGAAAGGAATGACAGAGGAGATGAAGACAGGGAAAGAGGAAGTGAGAGGAAAGGAGTGGAGAGGAGAATGAAGTGAGGTCAAAGAAAGAAGAGGGTGGAAGGGAAAAAAGGGCAATGGAGGAAAGTTAGAGAAGTGGAGGGAGGAAAAGGAAGAAGAGGGAGGGAAAGGAGTGGGGTGCAGGGAGAGAAAGATGGGGAGTGGAGGGAGGAAAAGGAGGGAAGGTAGAGAAGTGGAGGGAGGGGTGGAAGGTTGGTAGGGAAATGGAGGGAAGAGTGGAGGAAAGGTAGGGAAGTGGAGGAAAAGTAGGGAAGTGGAGGGAGGGGTGGAAAGAAGGTGGGAAAGCGGAAGGAAGGTAGAGGAGTGGAGAGAAGGTAAGAAAGTGGAGGGAGAGGTGGAGGGAAGGTAGGGAAGTGGAGGGAGAGGTGGAGAGAAAGTGGGGAAGCGGAAGGATGGTGGAGGAGTGGAGATAAGGTAAGGAAACGGAAGGAGAGGTGGAGGGAAGGTAGGGAAGTGGAGGGATGGTAGGGAAGTGGAGGGATGGTAGGGAAGTGGAGGGAGAGGTGGAGGGGCACCATCCATCGTCCTGCCTCACTCAGTATCGACCCGAGAGCAACTTTAATGTTCTCCCTGTACACTCCACCACCATGTACACATGTACACATCACCATGTACACAACGTACACACCACTATGTACACAACACCATGCACACCATATACACCACAATGTACACACCATGTACACATCACTTTGTACACAATACCATGTACACAGCACCATGTACACACCACCATGTATACACCATGTACACACCATGTACACACCATCATGTATACACCACCATGTACACAACACCAGCATGCATACACCTCCATGTACACACCTCCATGTACACACCACCATGTACACACAACCATGTACACACCATGCACACACCGTGTACACAGCCATGTATACACCACAATGTACGCTTCAACACCATGTACACACCGTCATGTACATCACCGTGTACACACCACCATGTACACACACCATGTACACACCACCATGTACACTTTATTTGTTTCTTTATTATACCTTTTAGTTTCTTCTTCCCCTTTTTTTTATTTCGTTTTGCTCTTATATTTCCTTTCCTCCGTTTTCCTCCTACTTTTCTTCCTGTCTTATAAATCCCCCATCTCTCTCTCTCTCTCTCTCTCTCTCAACGTCTCCCTTCTATAATATTCTCTTTTTCTTCTCCTCATCTAATTCTTTTTCTTTCTTTCTTTCATCCCTTGTTTCATTCCTCGCTTCCCCTTCCTCTTTTAATATATTCAAATTTCTCTTTTTTCTTTCTTCCTTTCTCCTTCCTTCTCTGTCTTCCTTCCACCCTTCCCACCCCTTTTTTTGTCGAGCCTTTTGCTCCTCCTCCTCCTCCTCCTCCTCCTCCTCCATTCCGTTAATTTACTGTCTCTATGGATTCTCTCTCTCTTTTGTCTCCTCTTCTTCCCTTTATTTCTCTTTTCTTTCATTTTCTCTCTTCCCTACATCCCTCCCTCCCTCCTCCTCCTTCCTTTCCTTCATCCTTCAATGCTTCCTTTTTCTCCTTCCTTGCGCTTTTCTTTTCTTATCTCTTTCCTCTTCCTTTCCCTTCTTTCCTCGCCACCCCTCCTACACTCTCTCCCTATCACCCCTCGCCCTTGTTTCCCCCTTCCCTCCTTCTTCGCTCCCTCTTTATTTTTCCCCTCTCCTTCCCTCCCTCCATCCCTTCCTTCTCCCCTCCATTCCCACCTGCCTTCCACTTCCCTCTTCCCTCCACTTCTCTCTCCCCTCCACTTCCCTCTCCCCTCCACTTCCCTCTCCCCTCCACTTCCCTCTCACCCTCCCCTATTCCTTCCTCCCTCCCTTCCTTGTACTTTCATGGGATTAGATGTAAGAGAAGGAAAGGGAGAGAGAGGGAGGTGAAGGGAAGATGGGAGGGGATGGAGAGAATGGCAGGAAAGGAGAGAGAGAGAGAGAGAGAGAAACATCAAGGAAGGAAAAGAACGAAGGGGGAGAAGGAAGGTACAGGAAAAGAGAGATTCCAGGATTTTTTTTTATCTTTTACTATCCTACTTGGGTAGAATCGAGTCAACCCTTTATCTGAGGCCCAAGAGTCCCTTATGTCACGATCTGTGCCTTGTCTTCTTCACCACACCACTCTACTATACTCCTTTCACCTTAAATTGGCCCAGATTTTCGTCCTTTTGCAGCTTATTTCACGTAGCTCAGTGGCAGAAGATACTACTACGTTTTACAGCCTTTCCATGACACTTCTTCGTGACTAGCATCATATTTTAGTGTATGTGTCCTTCCCTCCACTACACCACTCTCTACCATACTCCTTTCACCTTAACTTGGCCCAGATTTTTTTTCTCTGGGGGCTTATTTCACGTAGCTCAGTGGCAGAAAAAGACTTATATGGTTCTACATCCTCCCCATGGCACTTCTTCGTGACTAGCATCATATTCTAGTGTTCATCGTTACAAGAAAGAATTCGAGGAGGAGAGATGCCAGTTCTAGGCCAACTTAAAGTGAAATGAGTATATCACTGCCATCTGTTTCACCGTATGTGCCTTATGTCTATCCTACTCCCTTCACCATATCATTTTCTATACTCCTTCTCCTCTAACTTGGCTTAAAATTGCGATCTCTCCATCTTGAACGCTGCGTTGTAATGGTAGATCAGTACCAGAATAAGGAAGTCACGAAGAAGTGCTATGGAAAGGATGTAGGGCCGCAGCAATGTCTTTTCCTGCCACTGAGCTACGTGAAATAAGCTGCAAAGGGACGAAAATCTGGGCCAAGTTAAGGTGAAAGGAGTATGCCACTGTCTTCTCTTTCACCGTCTGGGCCGTGTATCTGTCCAGCCTTCCTTGTAGCCAACCCTTTGACTTTTATCTTTCGCATGTCACCAGCTTGGGTACTAATTTCTTACCATACATTTTAAGGCTTGGGATTATTATAGAGAAAGAAGGTAAGAAGAAAAAAAAAAGGAGGGAGGGGGGAGTGAGAGAAGGGAAGAAGGAAGGGAGAAAAGGAGAGGAAGAGGAGGGGGAAGAGGAAGAGGATGGAGAGGAATATAAAGAACGAAATGAGAAGAGGAGTATGGAAGAGGAAAGCAGGGAGGAAGGAAGGACGGAAGAAGGAAGGAAGGAAGAAGCCAAGCGAATGAAAAAACTAAAAATACAGAATAAACTTGAAAAAAAAGGAAGAATGGGGGAAAAGAAGCAAATGTACAAAGAAGATGAGGAAGGGAAGGAGGATGTGAGTAAAGGAAGGAGGAAAGAGAGAAGAAAATCGGGGGGAGGGAATGTAGGGAGGAAGAGAGGGAAGAAAGGAGGGAGAGAAGGGAAGAGGGAGGGTGAGACGGAGTGATGAGGGAAGGAAAAGAGAAGAGAGAGGGAGGGTAGGACTAGACGAAGAGAAGGAGGATTAAGACAGGAAGGAAGGAAGGATGAAAAGAACGGGAACAGGAAGGAAGGAAGGATGAAAAGAACGGGAACAGGAAGGAAGGAAGGAAGGAAGAAGGGAATGTGACAAGGAAGAAGGAACGGGAGAAGGGGAGGGGGAGGGGTGGGGGAGGGAAGGATGGATCAAGGTCGGGAAGGGGGGAAGGGAGGGAGGGAGAAAAGGAAGGAGGGAGGGAGGGAGAAGGAAGATTGCAATGAGGGGACTTATAGGAGAGAGAAGATGAGGAAGAGAGAAGAAAGATATGAGGGGGAGAGTGAGGGAAGGAATTAAGGAAGGAGGGGAGGGGAGGGAGGAAGATGAGAGGGGAAAGGAGGGGAGGGAAGGGAATGAGAGGGGAAGGGAGGGGAGTTGATATTCCCGGCACTAAAGTATCTGGTTATTAGTGTGTGTGTGTGTGTGTGAGTGTGTGTGTGTGTGTGTGTGTGTGTGTGTGTGTGTGTGTGTGTGAGAGAGAGAGAGAGAGAGAGAGAGAGAGAGAGAGAGAGAGAGACTGTACTGTGGGTGATGGATTTGCTGTCTCCTGTCACAGAGTTACATGTTTGCTTGTCTGTCTGTCTGTCTGTATCTATCTATCTATCTGGCTATCTTTCTGTCTATTTATTTAGTTATCTCTGTCTGTCTGTCTGCCTGTATATCTATCTATCTATCTATCTGTCTATCTATCTATCTATCTATCTATCTATACCCATCTCCATCTATCTTCATCTATCTAATTATACTCCTATTACTCTAACTTGGGCTGTAACATTAAACACTAGAATATGATGCTAGTCACGAAGAAGTGCTATGGAGTGCCCTAGCATTGCCTTTTTCTGCCACTGAGCTACGTGAAATAAGCTGCAAAAGGACGAAAATCTGGGCCAAGTTAAGGAGAAAGAACTATAGTCATCGATTCCTATCTATTTTCCTGTCTATCTGTCTTTAAATCTATTTCTGTGTAGACTCATGTAAGTAAATAAACTCACACACGAATATGTGCACACGAAACACTTACAGCCTTTCACATGTGTATATTTACATTACTACCTCTCACTTGCGTGTTAATTTCTCTCTCTCTCTCTCTCTCTCTCTCTCTCTCTCTCTCTCTCTCTCTCTCTCTCTCTCTCTCTCTCTCTCTCTCTGATCTGATATGCCCGCTACCAACATCTTCATACACACATAAATTCACACACACACGCACGCAGATTTACACCCACACACATGTACGTAGTTACCTGATCCGTTATGCCATTGTAGGTACACATGCACATAAACACACGTACACACACCCACTGGTTGCTAAGTATGCACTGCTTTCCTTTTCACACACACACACACACACACACACACACACACACACACACACGTGGGGCAGGGTGGAATGAGGCAGGGGTAGAATGATGCAGGGTGGGGTGAGGTAGGGTGGGGTGAGGCAGAGAGGGGTGAGGCAGATATAGGGGTGGTCTGGTGAGAAAGGGTAGGGTGAGGCGGGGTGAGGCGAGGCAAGGTGGGGGGGGGTGGTCATAAATCTTGTATTAGCCTTTTCATGGTCGCAACAGCTCTATACTATTCTATTCTAGCTCATGCTGGATGATTTTGTTCAACTGAGGAGGAGTCATAGGAACCTGAGAGTGTTAATTGAGGATCTGACAGGAAACTGGGGCACTGAGTGAAGAAGGGTACGATTATAAGAGAAAGATACAGGTGTAATGAAGAAATGAAGGAGCCCAGACAGTAGGCTGCAGGAGCGAATTGACTGTTGCTGCTGGGAGTCACTTATGAGAGGAAGAGCAGCTGCATGGAGGCTTGGACAGAAGGACCCATGTCGGTGGAGTTGGAAGGTGCGAAAGGCTGTGTGCATCCATAGTGTTTGTCAGTTCAAAAACGACTTACTGTGCAATATGGTAGTAGTATAAGTAGTAGTAGTAGTAGTAGGTGCAACTCCAGGACGAACGTGAACCCAGTGTACTGCAGGCTGAATATTCCCTTGCACACCTCTACCTTAATTTTTGGGGATACGGAAGGAATTGAGGGACTTTGGTGGTGATGGTGGTGGTGGGGTAATGGTGGTATTTGGTGGTGTTGGAGGTAACTGTGGTATTTGGTAATGTTGGGGGTAACTGTGGTATTTGGTGGTGGTGGGGGTAAGTGTGGTATTTGGTGGTGGGGGGGGGTAACTGTGGTATTTGGTGGTGTTGGTAACTGTGGTATTTGGTGGTGTTGATGGTAATGGTGGTGAGGGTAATATTGGTAGTTGGTGATGCTGGGGGTAATTGTGGTATTTGGTGGTGTTTAATGGTGGTAGTTGGTGGTGGTAGGGGTAATAGTGGTGGTTGGTAGTGGTGGGGGTAATGGTTGTAGTTGTTGTTGGTGGTGGTGGTGATGGTAATGGTGGTATCTGGTAGTGGGGTAATTGCAGTAGTAGGTGATGATGGGGGTAATGGTGGTAGTTGTGGTAGTTGGTGGTGGTGGTGATGGTGGTAGTTTGTGGTGGTATTTGTAGTGGTAATGCTGGTGGTTGTTGGTAGTAATTGTGGTAGTGGTAATCATGGTGGAGGTTGAAGAACCATTGATTCTGGTGTATCATCATCATCACTGTGTGTGTGTGTGTGTGTGTGTGTGTGTGTGTGTGTGTGTGTGTGTGTGTGTGTGTGGGTGTGTGTGTGTGTGTGTGGGTGTATAGAATAGGCGTTTTTTGTAGCACCTCGGAAAGTCAAAGGGGTTTGAGATTCCGCTGTTGGAAAGTCAAACTCCTCACCGAGGAGTTTGCCTCTGCACTGGTGCATACCCAAACTACCAATCAGAGTGTTGTGTAGCGGAGTGTAGCCAGTTAGGGAGTTTAGCATGGTGTTTAATTTGCAATATCAGAAGATAACTATTCATTTTTTATATTATAATGCATAACAAATAATAATGTTAATGACTATATGACAATAAGGAATTCTAACAATGTACTTTATTACGAAAATAAATCAATTTAAATGTTCCGTCTCGCACTATCTCGCACCTCCAGCCCCAAAATGTCCGACGCGTCCAATGAATTGACTGTGGATTTGGCTTCGTTCCAACGAAAGTACAAAATTACAAAATTCTTAGGTAACGTCTCAGTCAGTCATAAGTATTTTCATGTTATGTGTTTTTTGAGGGATATAGATGCATTTCCAAAGTGTGATATGTGCTTGGATCCCAAAATTTTCCAGTTTATCATACGTCTTACCGCAGGAACTGCAGCCATTGAAACAAATTTACAAATCCACCGCGAGGTTGGGCTTACTTGAAAAGAGTAGGAGAGTAAATGGTCTCTACTGGCCTTAATTTCTGCTTCGGAATGGAACGAAAATTGTAAGTAATGCTCCTACGTTTATCTTAGGAGCATAAAATGTCATTATGAAAAAGTTGTCATCTCATTTCCTTGCAGACTGGCCATGTACTACAGTTCTTCCAGGGCTCACAGTGCTCGTTCGTCTGGCTGTGCTATTGCTTAGCGTTCTGTAAACTCCAACAGCGGAAACCCAAACCCTTTTGACTTTCCGAGGTGCTACAAAAAACGCCTCAAGTTTTACAGAACCAGAGAATGGAAGAACGAGGGGGGGGGTAAGAGTAGGGGGTGGAGAAGAGCTGGAGGTGGGAGGGAGGGAGTGGAGGAAATTTACTTCTCAGGGAGGGGGAAGAGATGGAGGGTAGAAGAAAGACGAGGGGAGGAAATGCAAGGAGGGGAAAGGAAGGAAAGGAATTGGAGGAAAAGGAAAAATGAGAGTGAGAGAGGCTTGTAAGGAAGGAGAGGAGGAAACAGGGGATGTGAAGGGAGGGGGGGTGGAAACTAGTGGAGCGAGGGAGGGGGGAAATTGAGAGGAAGGGGAGGACTTTTCAGCTTTCGTTAGTCAGGCTTGAACTGTGGCCGGTGAAGGATCTGCAATATTGGTAAGCTATTTATCGTTCGTCCTGCCTTTGATCTTTTTCTGTGATGATATTAATGATTTTAGTATATATTGCAAACAGCACTGAGTGTTTCTAAAGCTTACTCAGTTGATTGAAATTGTAATAGGTGAAAACGGAAGGATAGCAGATGTCAGGAGTGTGTGTGTGTGTGGGATTCAATGGGTCTGTGTGTGGAGTTTGGGGTGTTTGTGTGTGGAGTTTGGGATGTTGTCTGTGTGTGTGTGGAGTTTGGGGTGTTGTCTGTGTGTGGAGTTTGGGGTGTTGTCTGTGTGTGTGGAGTTTGGGGTGGGGTGTGTGTGTGGAGTTTAGGGTGGGGTCTGTGTGTGGAGTTTAGGGTGGGGTCTATGTGTGGAGTTTAGGGTGGGGTCTATGTGTGGAGTTTGGGGTGGGGATCTGTGTGTGGAGTTTGGGGTGGGGTCTGTGTGTGGAGTTTGGGGTGGGGTCTGTGTGTGGAGTTTGGGGTGGGGTCTGTGTGTGGAGTTTGGGGTGGGGTCTGTGTGTGGAGTTTAGGGTGGGGTCTGTGTGTGGAGTTTGGGGTGGGGTCTATGTGTGGAGTTTGGGGAGGGGTCTATGTGTGGAGTTTGGGGTGGGGTCTATGTGTGGAGTTTAGGGTAGGGTCTGTGTGTGGAGTTTAGGGTAGGGTCTGTGTGTGGAGTTTAGGGTAGGGTCTGTGTGTGGAGTTTAGGGTGGGGTCTATGTGTGGAGTTTGGGGTGGGGTCTATGTGTGGAGTTTGGGGTGTGTGTGTGTGTGTGTGTGTGTGTGTGTGTGTGTGTGTGGAGTTTGGGGTGGTGTGTGTGTGTGTGTGTGTGTGTGTGTGTGTGTGTGTGTGTGTGTGTGTGTGTGTGTGTGTGTGTGTGTGTGTGTGTGTGTGTGTGTGTGTGTGTGTGTGTGTGTGTGTGTGTGTGTGTGTGTGTGTGTGTGTGTGTGTGTGTGTGTGTGGAGTTTTTTTTTTTTTTTTTAATGGAGCTTTTAGTGTGATGGCTAACAAGGATTTTCTCTTTCAGGGGTGTGAGTTGGAGGGGGCAGCATGAACAGAGTGACATGGAGGCGAACTTTGTGGCCACCCTTTCCGGTTTCAAAGCATTTAGCTGTAGAGAGCAACAACCACCACCACAGCTACCAGAACTACCGCAGCCACTAGCGCAACCACAACCATCACTGCTGTTCTACTGTCGTTGGAGGGGGTATATGACTGGATTTTAATTTGATATGCCACAACTTTTCTTCTTCTACTTCCATGTGGCTTTATGTAGCTTGAGAGTCTTTTCTGAAGGGGTTAGCTATTTTAACTTTGAGACCCATATTACTAAAATAGGTCCTAGGAAGTTTCTGATCCGACAGATCCCATGCCCCTTTTCAGTTACTTGATGGGCAGGCATAGTTAGATTGGGAGGGAAATCTTGACTAGTAACCAAGGAGACATTCCCAACTCATAACCAAGTTTCTTTGTAAAGATTCCCAGCCCGTTTTCAGTTACTTCAATGGCAGTGTCAGACTGGGAGGGTAATATTGATTCTGGGTCTTTAACTTGGTCCATATTTTCATTCTTTTATGGCTTACCGTATTTCACTTAGCTCATTGGCAGAAAAAGGGGTAGCTATGGCTCTACACTCCCACCATAGCACTTCATGACGAGCCTCATACTCTGGTAGTAATCTGGTATTACAATTAGCATTCAAGATGGAGAAATGGCAATTTTAGGCCAGGTTAGAGTAAAACCTATCCAGTAACCAAAGACTTGTACCTAACTCCTAGCTAAGGCTCGTCAGAGTCTATGCATCATCGTATTTGAGTTGAGAATGACCCATAGTCAGAAAAACTGGCTATAGGAACAAGAATATTTAATATGTTGCTGGAATCACCATTATAAGACTTCCCTTTTCACTTGATATAATGAGATACTAAGCAAAGTTTGCCCAGTACACTGAGCCACGCTCCCATTCACTCACTGTTCAAACCCCTGGAATCCTGTAATCAGGGGACTAAAATGTTTGCTGAGCCACTGACCATGATGAAGCATTGCCTGAATGGTATTATGCCTGTTTTACTCCAACCTGGCCCTAAATTGCTCTCTCCATCTTTATTGCCGAGCTGTAACATGAGATTAACATTAATATATGAAGCTGGTCATGAAGTGCTGTGGAAAGAATGTAGAGTTGTAGTATTGTCTTATGATATTGAGGTAAATAAACTGCAGAAGGATGAATTTAGGACAGATTAAGGTAGAAAGACTTGTTTTAAAAATGTCCTTTCAAACCAAGCAGCCATACTCCTGAACGTATCCTAAAATGCCCTCTGTTTTGAAAATGGATTTATAAAGAAAGGTTAACACTAAAATATAATGCTTTACTCCTTTATATAACTGCAATTTTACCTAAAGGCAAGACCCCCCCCACCCCATCTTGAATACTTAGCTGTAACAAGAGCTTTTTAGAATATGCAGTCTTCTTCAGTTTAAGTTGGTCTAAAATGTTCTTGACTTGAGTAATAACAAAAGATGAACTTGAATATGATGCTTGTCACGAAGAAGTGTTGTGGAAAGGACAAATGGCTGTAGCATTATCTAGTTCTGTCACTGAACTGTGTGAAATTGGCTGCATAAAGCAATATCTAGGGCATGATACTGTATAAGGTAGAACTAGTCTGATCTACTGTATATTTCTACTGTATGTGTGTATTGTAAATGTAAATAATTTGTATTGTATTTTTAGTCATTGCAGTGGTGTTCCTGTGGTGGCCGTGGGTTTGAGTGGTTGTGAGCAAGTATCAAGATAGTGTGGTTCCAGAGACGACAACCTGATGGTCTGGTTGAAAAAGAGTGATGGGTGACTTTCCAGAGAGCTCAAGTAGTGGAGGGACCGTGTCTGCTTGGAGGAGAGTTGCAGAAGTCTGTTAAGATAAGTACAGTATTGTTGTGCATTTGTTTTAACTCGGGAGCCTCCATAAGCATTTTCACCCCTGTTAATGTGTAGTGAGATAATTATGGAAGGTTGATTTGACCGAGGATACTCATTCATACATTGTAACTAAGGCTGACCGAATTTCATCTGTCTACTGCCAAACAACTTAATCCCCTAAGAGGTGGTCACAAACAAATCTCCTCCAAATCGTCCTGTCTTCTGCCATGTGACTGTCCTCCGTCCAGCTCAAACTATGCCCCCTCTCATCCATCTCTTCACTCCATCCTTCATCTCATCCTTCGTCTCACCCTCCTCCATTTCACCCTTTTGCTTCAATTAGTCTCGTATTCATGCAGCCACAGTTTATTGGTGTGGGTGATGGTTCTGTCCAGTAAAAACAAACTGGTTATAGTAACCAAGGAAACTCATTCCTACCTCTGTAACTATAAAGTTCATTAACTTCGGTGCAATCACTTAAGTATTAAAGTTGTGGGAGTGACCCACTTCTATAGGTGAATAAGAGACTACAGTGTAGCTAAGTAGTAAGAATGTTTTAACGGTAAAATCGTTTTCTTTAAAACAATTATCCCTTCCCACCCCAAAATGGGATGACTGTCTTACCAGTTAAAAAACTGTTTAATTGTGGGTGTGATGGAAGATGAGACTGACTAGGAGTGAAATGGAGGGATTGTGTGGAGAAGTATATGAGAGAGTGCTCTGGGTTTAAGAGCAGCTTGTTGACTGGGGGTGAAGACAGTTACTGGGAATTGTATTGATGATTGTGTTTGGCTGTTAATAGGAAAAGGAACTCCGGCTGGATGTGGTTTTAAGCAGGTTGTTGTTTTAGTTTGTGTTTGGTTAAGCTATAGGTGGCTGGACATCTTCTGGGCTAAGGTGTTTAGCTAGATGTAGTCTGGAGTGCTAGGTCTTTTTCAGGTACTGTATTGACACCCCTGGATGTTTGGAATATGTTAAAGTCTGTTTTAACTGCTGTGTGTTTAGATGCCAGGTGGTCTAGTGGGATACGGTGCTCCTATTGACTGATGTTTGGAATGTCAGGTGTGTTTGCTACTGCCTTATATACTCTAGATGCCTGGTGGTTTAGTGGGTCAAGGTGGTCCAGCTCGATGTGCGTCAGAATGCTAGGTCTTCATTTACGTATGGAATGTAAACTCTTAATCGTATGTTTAGAAGCTTCAGTTGGCAGGTGTTTGAAATACATAAGGTGTTAATGTATATTTAGGTCGTGGGTTAGTGTGTTTAGGTGCCTGGTGGACTAGAGGGTTTGTGCTTGGTGGTCCGGTGGGTTGAGGTGCCTGGTGGCCTAGTGAGTTTGGGTGCCTCAAGCAGTCATAGCATAGTATGGTATTTCAGTTTTGGGAGCGGTTCCGTCCCATCAGATGAAATCAAACCAGTTAATGTTTTTTCTCAATTTGCAGGAAGTGACTGGATTTTGACAAGATGGCTGAAAATTGTATCAAGATAGCAAGATCAATCCAGCTGTGTAAATGGAAATGTCATGTTCCAAGCAGATTGGTAATGTGTTAAAACTGCATCTCTTTTCACTTTAACTTGACCTAAAATTACCATCTTTGAATCTTAAGCACTTAGCTATGACAGTAGATTAAAATTTGTGATGCTAGTCACGAAGAAGTGCTATGGAAAGGATGTAGAATCACTGCTCCTGAACTAGGCTCTGACCTAAGCTGCTAAAGGATAAATCTTGGTCAAGTTAAGGTGAAATAACTATAGTTGTAAATACAGAAAGTCCTTGTTTATGTGCTAGTCACGAAGTGCTGTGAGAAGTTAGTGAAAGAATTATAGCTGTATATTCAGAAAGTCCTCATTTACATATTTTTTTTAAAATTATCCAAGTAGTTTCCTCATTTTGTCCCCAGGTTCGTTGATATGCTAGTCATGATGCGAAATATTGTCCCCAGGCATATCTGAACATGAACATGGTGGTCTGCAGGCTGAATTTGCCCTTCACCTGTAGTCCACCATTATCCTTAGGGAGGATAGGAAGGGAATTGAGAGGCATTTTGTTTAACGGGATTGTGAGTTGAGGGGCTAGTTGTTGATCAGCCCCAGTCTGTCTGGCCAAGCAGACCCAACAACCACAGGCAAGCGACATTCTCTTGCAGGGATACCCCAAGCAGTGAACCAATGTTCCCTTGTGGGAGTTGTGGCTGACAGTGCCTTGCAACAGCAGGGCGCAGGCAAAAGTGTGGAGGTTTGGTTCCTGGATGGTTGCATTTGCATTCCCACCCATTTAACAAGGGCACCATAGTAGGCTCCACATAACTCCGTTATATGGTTACCACCCAGTGTTATAAATGGTTTCTTGGGTTGCATGAAACCATTAAGGTTGGCACTCAGTGTAGAGCCACCGAAAGTGGAAAGAGAAATAAGAAATGACAGGAAGTAAAGGGAGAAGTAGGATGGCAGACACGGAAACGGAATGACAGGTCAAGGAAGAAGTAGGCAGCACTGCATCAACTGAATGCATGAGAGTTGCAGATACTTGAGGACTGGTTATCAAGGAGACATGAAAGTAATAGTCTCCTGTGCCCATAATCATATTGCCATACCGGTACCACATTGACATGACTAGTAACCAAGGAAAGTGTGTCACCTCATGAAGGCAACCCTCTCCATTACCGGTGCTTATAGATTTCAATATTATAGCATGTTTTCAGGGCTGATAAATTCCAATTCCCTTTTGTCTCAGTTGATGGGGTGTGTAGTCAGATTAGAGAGTTGATGTGTGATATCTAGGGTTGGTGGCGGTACAGTACTGTCAAAGCAGAAGGAGAGTGGCCATGTGTGGTTTGCCACAAGAGTATGGGAAATATCTCCATCTTGTGCACTATTTGTGATAAGTGGGTGCGTAAGAGATGTAGTGGTGTTAGAGGTGGACTATGAAAAATGTTGATTTGGTGTGCAGTGTGTAGGGGAGAGCATATGGAGATTCAGGTATGAAAGGTTTGATCACGCTGTTTTTTTTTCTTTTATGGGGGGGAGCATGTTATGTGCTGGACATGGGGTTGGAACTGTCTCTGGCCAGGGTAAGGAGTGGTTGGAGGAAGCTGACGTAGCTGTTCTTATCTGACATGAGAGGACTTTCCCTCAGTACCAAGTGCTAAGGGGTCTTTGTATGCAGCATTTGTCAGGAGTAATGCTTCGTGGTGGTGAAACCTGGGAAGTGAAGGAAGAATCATGGTATCTGGAGGAGGGGGGTTAGGATTGCAATTGAAGAGTTGAGAGGAAGGAAGGAGGGATAGATCGTGATGGTTTGGACATGTAAAGAAGATGGAGGATGACAGTTGGGTGTGGAGGGTGAGTGGTGCTAATAGTGAGGGTAGGGTTATAAGAGGCAGACCCCCCAAAAAAACCCTAGGATGAAGTCATAGAGTGAGACCTCAGGGATAAGTGACTGAACAGATATTAAGTAGCATTGACAGTTGCCATTGTGACGAAGGCCAACGCATGCAAGCATATTGGAGCTTTTATAAGCGATATGAAACCAAACGAAGTAACCAAGGAGACTAATTCATACCTCATAACTACGGATCATCAAACAATGCAACCCCATCCTATTTTTTTGGGGGGGAGGGGGCAGTTCTCTCAGTTGAAAAGTTGACCTATAGACCTTAAGGTAAAAAATTTTCATTACCAGGTGTGTACGACGGAATACTGTTAGTTTAGGCCACATCTGTGACTTTAAATGAGGACATCTGTATATGCAATGTGTATTTGTGGATGTGGGAGCATCTCTTGGCTGTTCAATCAGTAAGACCCTTTGATTTTTCAGCAGTTCTTCTCACGTGTAGATTTTAATATATTGTAGCCCTTATGATCCCACAACCATTTTTATGAATTTATATGTGCTGACCATAAAATATTTTCTTTATTCCAATAAATGACTGTTTAATGTAAATTGTTTAATACTTTATTTAGTGGAGTACGTTTTTTCGCCTTTAAGACTATTCTGTTAAAAACCGCTTGATTTTGACAAGGCAGTCGTAGAATTTCCAGTGTTTTGGAGGTAGTAAAATGAACCTTGCTTTTTAAAATCTTATGTCAGGTGTTTTGCCGATGAGTGAAGTATTTAACCAAGTCTTAAAATACAAAACACGTTGGGTAACCCGAGAAATGCAGCTAAAAAATAAATAAATAAATAAATAATTCATGTTCCCGGTGCAGACAAAATATATCTGAAACCCCTTGGCATATTGCATAGTGGCACATGGTGATGCAGCGAGTCAGTTTTTATTCCCTCTTACAATAAATGTTGCATCTTTGTCTTATTTTTCGTGCTGCATCAATGGTCACCGCCCCTCTGAACTGTCTGCTTGCATACCTCCATTATGGCGGATGCGTATCACCCGTCTAACAGCCAACTGTCATCAATTTTCTGTCCAACTCTCTAACGCAAGAGTTAAGTTACTCCCAGTCGTCCTTTTATGCAACATGTCAACTCTAAAACTGCTTTCATTTCCCTATGACCCTCTTTGCGTCCAGGCATGTTGAAATTAACAAATCTTGAATTTGGCTCTTAGCTTTTTATTTTTTGTTGAGAAAAATCTTTCCGGCTTTCTAGCATTTGACTCCTTTTTCCTTGCCCAAACCAAAAAAATAGTCGTTCTGGGAACAAAGTCCCCTAAAAATTAACTGCTCTAGTGTTCATCTATCATGTTGGACTTAAAAGACCAGTTGCATGGGTATGAAATGGTTGGATAGGCCAGGAACAGCATACTGCTTTATAATTATATACTTTATTAGTCACCTACTTGCACATGACCATGAGAGATAAACTTAACTTCAGCCCATCTCGGCTAAGATGCAAGTCTTGCTGTTTGTTATATGATCAAAAAGTAATAAGAGGTGTAAACTGTAGGAGGCTGTTGAACATAAACTTTTTATTTTCCAAGGTTTTTAAGGGAAGAAAGTGTTAAAGGCGAAAAATGTTACTTGTAAATATATAACTTGTGGCCACATTGATTACCACCATTTTGTTTTTTTTTTTTTGTTTTTTTAGGACGCTCTGGTAATGTTAGATAATGTGCCGGAATTCCACATGAGTACTCCAATATTCTAGTTCATTATGTAGCCTATTTTTGCTCCAGAAATTAGTATTGGGAGACAGAGGATGAAATGGAGGGATGGAGTGGAGAGGATGGAGAGTGAGAGAATTAACTAGGAGAGTGTATGTGAGGTTTAGAGGAAGACCACGGATGAGATGGTGGGATGGAGTAGAGAGGATTACGTAAGTTGGGGTGGAGGGAGAGTGAGACTAACTAGGAGTGTATGTGAGTGAGGTGGAGGTGGGCAGACTGAGGATTAGATGGAGGGATGGAGTGGAGAAGTACTCGTAGAGGGTGTAAGCTGCGGGAAAGACAGCGAAATGGCGGAAGAAAAGGAGGCAGTTTGTACCATTACAGGATTTAGGAGTCAGGCTATAGGTAGAGGTAGCTAGCTTGTCCACACCTTCACATTCTCGGTTATGGTATTGTGGCCATGAGTTATATATTTTTAAAGAATTGTTTGTTGAGATCATACTCTGAACTTTAACTTGGCCCAAAATTTAAACCTTTCCAGCTTTAATTACGATTTGCAATAAAATCTTAAACATGATGCTAGTCACAAACACTGTGGGAAGGATTTTGAGCCACAGCATAACCTTTCTATGCCTCAAGTTAGTGACAGCTGGAAAAGAATGAATAATTGGGCCAACTTACAGTGAAGAGTATAAAATTGTTTGGTTAAGTGCAATGTGATTATGTTGATGGATATTTAACGTGCATCTTTGAACCCCCTCAGCACCGTGGTATCATTTCTGTGTATTTTTGCTGCATCCCACATGATTTCGTAAAAATTTGTTTTTGCTGCTGCCACACTACTTTATTCAGCTTAGGAAAAATTTCTCGTACCATCCCTGCCCTGCCCTGCTTTCCTGGCTCTGGCCTACCCTTAATCCATGCTATACCCAGCTGTGCCCTCCCCTACCCCTCCAGTATGTCAGGCCCTCAAGCTGAATAAATTCGTGTGGTGTCAGCCGGAATAAAGTCCTGGTACTGAAGGGGTTAAATTGGCCCTAGTGAGCCCTTTGATATATGCCATTTTGACTAAATCTTGCATTGCTTAGGTACTGGATGCCATTTTTGTGTGTGAAAATATTATGTATTGATGTTTAACATGCATTAATGCAAACACAGGCGACATGGTTGCACAGAGTGTTTAGCGATGCATGTTAATACAGCCCTTCTCATCCTTTGTTGATTGCCATGTTGATTTGTATAGCTCTGCTCGGCTTTAGCTGGGCAGAGCGATACAAGACATGGCATATACAAAGTGATGAGTAGGGCACGGTCTTGGAAGCATCTTGGGGTAGGGCACCGAACCTATCTCGATAAATCGGCCACGAAAATACGGACTGGCAACCCTCACCCCTTAGGTTGCCAGTCCGTATTTCTCAGGCCGATTTATCGAGATAGGTTCTATTTTGACATCCACCACTCTTGTGTACATCTAGGGGAAATAAAACCAATGCATTATTACAATGTCTTTACTATATACCTTTTCTTTACATATATATTAAAATGTGGACTTTGAAAAAATATCAAAGAGAATAATACCAAGGCATATATGAATTGTATGAAGGAGACATCACTTCATACTCTTCATATATGTCTTGGTATTATTCAATTTGACATTTTTTCAAAGTTCACATTTTGTACACATAATAGGAAGGACACATCACTTTGTACTACATATATATACAGAGAGAAGCCCAATGATGAAAAATGTTTGGACTTGGAAATAAACACACAACCACTATACATGCAATGAAATAGGAATACAATAAATGGAATATATAAAAGACATTACATATGGGGCAAGGCAAGGAAGGGAAGAAGAGAGCAGCACAGCAGATAAAGGTGTGTATCTGAGGGACGGCAGGGCAAGAATTGCAGGACAGGTCACGAGGCAAGAACAGCAGAACACAGCATAGATGACAGGGTAGGGCAGAGCAAGGATGGCAAGGGTGCAGGGGAAGTAAGAGACGGCAGGACTGGGACAGCAGGGCATAGTAAGGATGCAAGGGAGGGGAGGACAATGCAAGGATGCAGGACAGGGGCAGGCATGGCAGGCCAGGAGAGGGTTGGCAGTATAGTGATGGAAAGACAGGGAAGGGATGATTGGACAGCACAGGAGAGGGATGACAGGAACGGCAGGACAGGGTTGGCAGGAACAGCAGGGGACACCTGGCAGGGTATAGCAAGGGGGGGTTGTAGAGTGGGTTACAGGGTGGTGGTGGGTTGCAGGGTGGTGGTAGGGTGGGTTGCAGGGTGGTGGTAGGGTGGGTTGCAGGGTGGTGGTAGGGTGGGTTGCAGGGGACACCTGGCAGGGTATAGCAAGGGGGGGTTGTAGAGTGGGTTGCAGGATGGTGGTGGTGGTGGTAGGGTGGGTTGCAGGATGGTGGTGGTGGTGGTAGGGTGGGGTGGGTTGCAGGATGGTGGTGGTGGTGGTAGGGTGGTGGTAGGGTGGGTTGGAGGATGGTGTTGGTGGTGGTGGTGGTGGGGTGGGTTGCAGGATGGTGGTGGTGGTGGTGGTGGTGGTAGGGTGGGTTGCAGGATGGTGGTGGTGGTGTAAGCGTGCGCTGGGTTGCAGGATGGTGGTGGTGGTGGTAGGGTGGGGTGGGTTGCAGGATGGTGGTGGTGGTGGTAGGGTGGGGTGGGTTGCAGGATGGTGGTGGTGGTGGTAGGGTGGGGTGGGTTGCAGGATGGTGGTGGTGGTGGTAGGGTGGGGTGGGTTGCAGGATGGTGGTGGTGGTGGTAGGGTGGGGTGGGTTGCAGGATGGTGGTGGTGGTGGTGGTAGGGTGGGTTGCAGGATGGTGGTGGTGGTGGTGGTAGGGTGGGTTGCAGGATGGTGGTGGCAGGGTGGTGGTGGCAGGGTGGTGGTGGCAGGGTGGTGGTGGCAGGGTGGTGGTGGTAGGGTGGGTTGCAGGGTGGTGGTGGTAGGGTGGGTTGCAGGGTGGTGGTGGTAGGTGGTGGTAGGGTGGGTTGCAGGGTGGTGGTGGTAGGGTGGGTTGCAGGGTGGTGGTGGTAGGATGTGTTGCACGGTGGTGGTGGTGGTGGTAGGGTTGGTTGCAGGGTGGTGGTGATAGGGTGGGTTACAGGGTGGTGGTGGTAGGGTGGGTTGCTGGGTGGTGGTGGTAGGTGGTGGTAGGGTGGGTTGCAGGGTGGTGGTGGTAAGTGGTGGTAGGGTGGGTTGCAGGGTGGTGGTGGTAGGTGGTGGTAGGGTGGGTTGCAGGGTGGTGGTGGTAGGTGGTGGTAGGGTGGGTTGCAGGGTGGTGGTGGTAGGTGGTAGTAGGGTGGGTTGCAGGGTGGTGGTGGTAGGTGGTGGTAGGGTGGGTTGCAGGATGGTGGTGGTAGGTGGTGGCAGGGTGGGTTGCAGGATGGTGGTGGTGGTGGTAGGGTGGGTTGCAGGGTGGTGGTAGGGTGGGTTGCAGGGTGGTGGTGGTGGTGGTAGGGTGGGTTGCAGGGTGGTGGTGGTGGTGGTAGGGTGGGTTGCAGGGTGGTGGTGGTGGTGGTGGTGGTGGTGGTGGTGGTAGGGTGGGTTGCAGGGTGGTGGTGGTAGGGTGGGCTGCAGGGTGGTGGTGGTGGTGGTAGGGTGGGTTGCAGGATGGTGGTGGTGGTGGTAGGGTGGGTTGCAGGGTGGTGGTGGTGGTGGTAGGGTGGGTTGCAGGGTGGTGGTGGTGGTGGTAGGGTGGGTTGCAGGATGGTGGTGGTAGGTGGTGGTAGGGTGGGTTGCAGGATGGTGGTGGTAGGTGGTGGTAGGGTGGGTTGCAGGATGGTGGTGGTGGTGGTGGTAGGGTGGGTTGCAGGGTGGTGGTAGGGTGGGTTGCAGGGTGGTGGTGGTGGTGGTAGGGTGGGTTGCAGGGTGGTGGTGGTGGTGGTAGGGTGGGTTGCAGGGTGGTGGTGGTGGTGGTAGGGTGGGTTGCAGGGTGGTGGTGGTGGTGGTTGAGAGGTTGGATGGGTAGTAGCCTAATGTGAGGAGAAAGGAAGAGGAGAAGAGAAGGAAGGAGGTGAAGAGGAGGAAGGAAGAGAAGAACAAGGAGGAGGAGGAGGAGACGAGGTAGCAGACGGAGGGAGGGAACCTAATACAATACTTAACTATACGAAATACTAAAACACAGAGAATAAACACTATTTCATCTGTGTTATAATGCCAACAAGGGGTATCATTAGTTTAAGCTTTAGAAACTGCTTGTTAGTCAAATAATAACAATAATAACTTACTGGCAAACCTCCATCAGTAATTCCCCATTTAAGATACTTTCACTGAGCACAGAGTCTCTCTTAATCTGTCAGTCAAAAATATAAACACTATTCACATAATATGCTTCTTAATTAATCTCACAGGTGTGCTGTGAAAGGTCAATATAAATTCATTTAAAAATATTATTAATTTAAATTTAACACAAATACATATCTTAACAGTTGCTGTCTTGCATATGATCCTTAAATGCTTGAGACAAAGTCCCTCTTGCTGGGACCTAACCCTAACTTCAAGCAATGTTCACCTATCAGCAATTTACAGGAATATATATCAATTATTAAATGAGGAATTACTTTTTGCTGGCATTATACACAAACAAAACTCACAATTTACACATTCAATTTGTAATAGTGTGGAAAATGTGCCCTTATATCTCAGATGACGTGTTTTAATATAATTCAGTCCTAAGCATATATATATACTGTATACTGAGCTTCTTAAATAACCTTCAAATCAAGAGTGCATGGTGGGCCTGTAGAAGCGGTTCAGTATTTTCATATTGGTCATATATCATTTGTAAAGGCTCCAACATGCTTGCAATGGCCTTGGTCACCTAATGGCTGCTTGATCTCTGGCAGCCTCCCTATTTAGTTCCTTATCCCAGAGTTCACACACTATGACCTCATTCTAGGTCTTTTTCAGTCTGCCTCTCGCAACCCTACCCCCGATTCTCACCTTCCGCACCCAACTGTTATAAAAATGTGGTGTTAAGCAGACACCTTCATGTGGTGGCACTGATATAACCAGGCCATGTCTAGCAAAAAGGGCTAGATGCTCACTCACTGACCTTAAATATTTAAGCCCCTGGAATCCTGACTACCTCACACATTTTTCTCTACACAAGCACTTCGCAATTATCAACTCCATGACTTTCCCATTCAACATCAACACCGATACAATACCAGATGGTGCTCTCAGTACCAAAATCCCTCGTGGCTAAACACACACACACAGGACAACCAAGGGACTCTCAATCCAGAAAAACACGATCACCTAAACAACCACCACACCCCAACAAGACCTCAACATAGACTTATAAGGCTGTCTCTTCCCCCCAGTCTCACTATGTACCTCTTCATAATAAGTAATCTTTATCTGACAGAACTGGACCAATCCCATGAAACATAAGGAAATTTAGTAATGAGACAGGAATGAGTCTCTCTGATTACTAGTTAAACTGTCTCTCCAGTCTGGCCCCACTTTGTCTGAGAAAATAAAAGCATAATGGCCATTTAAACCACCAAGGAAGTTGCACTAGACCTATCACCTGACCACTGCCCCAAATTAATTTAAAAGTGACCTCCATCCAAATATAATGTGCAACCATTTTTGTGTTTTCTTATTCCTCCTTTTTTTCTTATTTCCTTTTTTGTCTGTTAATAATTTATCCTGTACATACTCTATATCTAGCCACTACACCCATTCAAAGCCTATAACACTATACGCACTGCCCCAACAACATCTCCCTTCTTCCTATACCCAACACTACACTTCCCTCTTCCTCCTCTACCCAACATTACACTTCCCTCTTCCTCCTCTACCCAGCACTACACTTCCCTCTTCCTCCTCTACCCAACATTACACTTCCCTCTTCCTCCTCTACCCAACATTACACTTCCCTCTTCCTCCTCTACCCAGCATTACACTTCCCTCTTCCTCCTCTACCCAGCACTACACTTCCCTCTTCCTCCTCTACCCAGCACTACACTTCTCTCATCTTCCTCTACCTAACACCTCACATAATTTCTTCCCCCTGCCTAAATGACCTCCATCCTAAGGGGACTGTGTTCTGAAAAGCATGTTATTTCTTACATACTGCTGAGTGGTTACTACAAGTATCTGTGCATACTACATGAGGATTTTTTTTTTTTATCGAAAGAAGAAGTAACTGAAGGCAAGAAGCTTGAATGATTGTTCCCTCCAAGAAAAACTTAAAAAATAAAAGGGCCAAATTCTAGATCCGTTCGATTTGAGATGCCCAGACAAACTGCCTTAAAACAGAAGATATAGGGTAATAATTTCTGGAGCATCAAGCTTGTAATACTGTAAACAGCTTTGTGATATTATTCACACTAATATATTTAACGATGCAATAATCTCGTAAAAACCTGACCTTCCATTTTTGTAGTGGCATATATCTTCCAGTAAATGGTAACCACTCTTTCTAAACAGCATATAATTTCTCTCTGTATTGATAAGCATCTGATATGGCACCCTAAACAAGTGCTAATACTGTGATATTGCCACAAGCTGGTCCTGGCAGAGCTCCGGCAGTGGAATGTTTTGTGAATCAGGTTCCTGAATAACAAACTTGGTCTTATGATTCAATTATTACGTGGCATTCAGCGTCAGAGCAATTTGTATGAACTAACTCCAGGGCTATATAAATCCATTCTGTCACTTTTTATTAGTCTTCTCTCCTTTCCAGGTGGCTTTACATTAAATGACAAGCTTAAAGTTTTTTTTTAAGCCAGGAAACCATTTACAATGGTGGATGGTAACCATATAACCCAACCATACATGTTCCCTGTATGTCAACAAGTTCTTGGCGGGGGGTTAGTGCCCCTCCCCGTAAAATAACCAACTCAAAGACAAATGACCATCCCTTAAGGCATCATGGTGTCTGGCTATAGACAGAGGGACTATGTACACCAAATATTAGCTGTGGTAAGAACTGTCTCCCTATACTAAGAGACAGTAATCAAATGTAATACTGTACTGTTATTGTACGGTAAAACTAAAGAGAGTTGGGTGAAATCATGTATATCAACCCGCCTGAGATACTCATTACATTTTGACTTTTGGGAACACTGGCCCCCTCCTGCACAGATACTTGTTTTAGCCAGTGTATAGTCACTACCCAGCACCTCCACCCATTCAAAACCTACACTAGCGCTTCAAAAACGTCTGTTCTCATCCTACACCCAGCACTCAACTTCACAAAGATATATTTGATACATTTTTTTCTCTCCCCTCTAAAACGGCCCCCATTCAGAAGGAACTGTGCTGTGAAAATATATGGAATTTCACAGAACAGGTCATCGGCTCAGACCACCTGCACTTTTTGCAGTCCACTGACAGCTGTGGCCGTCAACTTTTTTTTTTTTTTAATAGATAGATACAGTACTGTATTTTTATTATTTCAGACTGTACATAGCTATTACCTATACACAAATGGCCACTACAGCCATCTAAAATTCTCCAGCCAAACATGAACCTTCACAAATCATCACCAGACATCCACCCTTCACAAACAACCCTACGGAAAGAAGGAATTCAAAACCTACACTACACAGAGCGCTTCAAAAATATCTGTTCTCGTCTGCTACCCAACACTAAATTTCACAAGGATACATATTTTATTCCTACCCCCTTAAAACGGCCCCCATTCCAACGGAACTGTGCTGTGAAAAGTATAAGGAATTTCGCAGTACAGGTCACCAGCTCCGACCATCTGCAATACCAGTAGCCTAAGTGCAGTCCGCCAGCAGCTGTGGCCGCCATCCACTTTTTTTAATTTATTTCTACTATTTCAGAAGGTACAGTACATAGCTACTTCCTAGATATACATGGCCACTACAGCCACACAACAGAAGCCTTCAAAAACCACCACAAGACACCCAACCTTCAGACACAACCATACCCAAAGAAACACAATTACACCTACAGCATACTCTCTCTCTCTTTACTCTAACTTGGTTTTAAAATGACTTATGCTCTCCCATGAATGCTGAGTTGTAAGAATACGGTAAACAAGCGTTACAATATGATGCTTGTCACAATGAAAAGCTATGGGAAGAATGTTGGTCTGTAATATTTTGTTTCTGATAGTTAAAAAAAGCTGCAAAAACATGATAATCTGTGCCAAGTTTGAGTGAAATGAGTATAACCCGACTTCAACACAATCATCATCTTTCTCTACTTCAGTGCCAACACAATATACATCTCACAGACAACACACTCTGCCCACAGTGTAATGCCTCCTCCCATACCACAACACACTCACATTTACCACAGTATAATGCCTTCTCCCACATCACAACACACTTACATTTACAACAGCGTAATGCCTCCTCCCACGCCACAACACACTCATCCACCACACACACACACACACCACACTACCACAAAACACTCACCACATGTACCACAGTGTACAGTCTCCTCCCACACCACAACACACTCACCACACCACCACAACAGACAATCCCCCAGCATATCTCTTTGGGACTGCCAGGATTTCTGTAGTCAGTCAAGTGGGATTACAAGCCAAGATTTACTAATGCATAACAAATACTCTACAAAACTGCATAATATTGACCTAACAGGTTTATCATGTATTGACAAAGGAATAATATACAAGAATTAATTTTTATGCTAAGGGAAGGTGGGGGGAAGCACCCTCAGTACAGGTGATGGAATGGTCAGAGGCCTTTAATGATTTTTAGCACTAGGGCAAGGTTTCTCTCCCAATTTCTTTCTCTCTCTCTCTCAATTTTATTTCCAATGAACAAGGAACAAAGAATGAACAAGCTTTAAAGTGGGAGAACTATCAGTACCATGCCTAGTGAAGTGGATTAATCATTATCATCACCATCATCATCACCATCTTAGTAACCAATTATTTTTCAATCACCATCGTAATCATATTTTTTGCCTTTTTCAAGCAGTCATCCCCTACTTATTTTTTTTTTACATATGGATGAAATGTATAGGGCCCATAAAGCAAAGAGGATACCCAAAAGATGGAGAAACTAGCCAATAATTCCACTGAAATGACTTCTGACACTCATGCACTCACCATTCAAATCTCAGTATCTTAAAACACACACACACACACACACACACACACAACCATGGGGACATCACACATCCTTACTCATACCAACACCAATATGAAATCACTGTCATTTACATATTTCTCTCTCTGGAATCATAAACCACCAAAACCCAACCCACCAGACACCAACACCATCACAAACACCCAAAGATCCACAGACTAAGAAAATGCAGCAAAGTAGGAGAAACATCCACAGAATAGCCTTGGAATCAACATAATGATGGTTCTAAAATCTATAAGCAATTGGCTGTGATGTTGGAGAGCTTACAACTTTATATAACATAGTCTACATAACTTAATACTGCATACGGCACAAAATAATCTGCTCATCACATAATATTGCTGATTTCTGAGATGCCATGGGTTAACAGACGATAAGGACCTGTCAGGCAATAAGTTCTTGCACATGCTTGGGAAAATATGACAAATGACTGTGTGATATGAAACAGTGTATCAAAATCCTTCAGTCCATTGGGCACCTTAGGATAAAAGTATATACTGTAGTTATACAATTTTAAATCCCTGAAGATGACATTACAAGGGCATCCTTTCCCACATTAGTACAAATAAGCATAGAGATATAAAGATAACATATTACAATTCAACACATACAAACCTAGAGTCAGTCTGCTTTCATCTGACAAAATGAGATAATTTATACAACTTCAGTACTAAATCACTGGTGTATAAAATTGAACAGGCTTTAGTGATGAGGTAGGGATGAGCCTCCTTGGATACTGGTCAAATTAACTCTTCAGAATGCCAGCACTTGGCCATTAACCAAGCTATGAAGGTTATGAATCTCTTGTCATGTGAAAGAAAGCAAACTGACTATAGAATAAATAAACAGAAATAAACAGGCACCAAAAAACATACGTACAGTCAGCCACAGGAAAAACAATTATTTACAAAACACGTAAACTGTATTGACGACAAATGTTGGTATAAATGAAGAGGCAAATCTCAACTCAATAATTTCTGACATAAATGAAGGGAATCAACTCAGAATGATTGTTATACTTGGATATAAATGAAGGGAAATAACTCAAGATGCTAATTAATCTTTGACATAAATGAACGTTAACTAAGCATGCTCATAGTTTTAATTCCTCAGTGCTGTTCAGGCCAGTATTTTTTTTTTTTAATGCAGAGAATGAGAAACTGATGGCTGCAGGAAAAAATAAACAGAAGAGAGTCAAATTCAAGATCCATTCATTCTGAAATTCCTGCACACATTGCATTTAAAAGACTGGAGGTCATAGACAGAAGGAAATAGAGACTGCCAATTAACATCTCCCAAACAAGGACTATAGGTATATATATTTTTTCAGCAGATTTTTTCCTGTGACAGACTGTGTAGTACATCACTATGACATGGCAGTAATAAAAATACAAAAATAACACATCAATACAAGAAAATAGACATAAAAATATAACACAACCAATACCGATACTTCAGGTAGGATAATATATGCAAAACTTTTTCATGTTGGGTAAAAAAGCATTAAGGCAAGCAAGTCCTATTATTTGCCACATATGTTTATGATCGTTTGGGCTGATAATACAGGCTGTTGTGGTGGTGGTGGTTCCAGGCTCATTTTAACTACTCCCAAGAATCTCAGTCATTGCTAGAGAAACTAAACACTGGAATTAATGAAAGAAAAGAGGCAATATGAGCTTTTGGATGAGCCTTACAACAAAGATTATTCTCTAATAATCTTTTTCAGATATGTGTGCATCCTTCAGCAGTCTACTTTGGAAAATGACATGCATATATCCCTGGCAAAATTTAACAGCTCATTTAGCAAGATCTCATTCACAAAGCTAGATGATCAGCAGACACAGATAAGCTACACGAACAAATGACAGTGATTTACTTAGGAAGCAAACACTGTATTGGCAAAAATGCTGACCTGGTTTGGTTACAGCACTACTACAGAGGAATACAGGACCACAGCAACAGCATCCCACAATTTACTGAACCATAATACAGGGCTGTCCATATGTATCTGCTGGTGGTGGCTGAGTCTGCTGATATGGGGCATGCAGGTGTTTTGATTTTATTCAATTATGCTCTGTTTAACTGGGGATTAAATTACCATCTTTCCTTTATACATGTTATTTGAAACAACACTGTAATATGGTATGGGTCATCAAGAGGTGCTATGGAAAGGATGTTGGGCCACAGTGCTATTTTATTCTGCCAGTGAGGTATGGGAAATGAATCTGCATAAGTACAAAAATATCAGTGTGTCATGTGTGTGTGTGTCTAGCCTTTGTGTCATGTTGTGTCAGGCCTCTATCTGTCATATCTGTGTGTGTCATGTTTTTGTGTATCAAATCTTTGTGGCTGTTCAATTTGTATATGGATGGAGCTATAAGAGAGATAATAGAGAGGGAAATGAATATACTGAGCATCTATTGAGAGAGGGAAAGGTGTGGAAACTTCCTGAACTGTTGCTTGCTGCTGATACTATACTGTGAGGATGAACTGCAAGGCTTGGTGAATGAGTTTGGGGATGTATGTTGGAAACGGAATCTAAAAGAGAACGCATCCATGAGCAAAGTTATGGTCTTTGAGGGAAATAAAGTCACAGCATACATAGTGAGACTGGATGGTGAGGAAACAGAGAACGAGAGTGCATCCAAGTACTTAAGTAGCGTGATGAGTAAAGACTTAAGGAAGGGCTTGAAAGGGGACAGCAGGGTAGGAAGGTTGCTGGATCACTGAAAGCTGTGATAAGGAGTTGGGATGTGAGAATGTAAGTGACGTGAGAAGTGTGGGGACAGACAGGCACACAAATGAGGAAATAAACTGTTGTTAAGAAAAATACTTTGCAATGGCTTGGCCATGTAGAGAGGATGGAGAATGAGAGACTGACTAGAAGTGTGAGTGAGGTGGAGGGAGTGACAAACGATGAGATGGAAGGATAAAGTGGTGAGATGAGGGAGGGGGGTGAAGTGAGCATGGAAATGAAGCTTGGATCCTGTTGGACGGACACAAGTCAAGTGTGAGAGCAATGAAAATGAAGTGAGGAGGAGTTTTATGGACAGTCAGATAGACAAATGAAGAGGTGAAGATGCATTGTGGTGGTATTAGGTGAAATATTCTGAGATAGTTTGGCCATGTAGAGAAGACCAGAAGAGTGCATGTGAAAGAGATGGAGGGAGACAGGAGGAGAGGAAGAACAAGGCTCAGATGGAAGGATGGAGTAGACAGATATGAGGGAGAGGAGTACATGTTGGAGGGAGAGCAGTCAAATGGCAGATGACAGTGCGACATGGAGTTAATTTGTTTGTGGCCACCCCTTATGGGACTGAGATGTGTGGCAATAGATGAAAGTCAGAGGAGGGTAAAAATTTCTGCTTACTGAAATGAGTGAACTTTATGCAATTACTGGAAACAAATGCAAGAGAAGATATATGAGTACTGTACTTGATAAAAAATAATGCAAACAATGAATGCCAACAAACAATCACTATAAAGTAAGAAAGGATTACAGGGAACAGCTAATGATGCAGGGTAGAGATGGTAATACTGACTTTGAGCCTTCACCACATCAATCATCATCATAATCAATATAATAAGCAACATCATTCATTATACTCATCATTGCAATCATCATCATCATCATCCTAACCTCTTCTTCCCACCTACGGATGGGGTAAGGTATGGTCCAAAAAGCAAGGACAATACACATGGAATCAGACATGTTATACATGAACCACCCTGTATTTTTTAGCATCTGCGGCATATAACCAGGACTTAATGCATCTGTTTGTGATGTACAGGCATGTGCAAAAGTATGCCAACAATACCCTGCCAGCACTAGCTTGTATTTCATATTTATCACTCTTCCCCAAATGACAAGTGAGAAACATTCTTTCTTTGTAATTTTTTTTACTGACGCCTGGTAATGATCTGATATTGAAGCTGACAGGTTATACTAACATCATTCAGTTCCTTTACAATCCCATTAAAGGAGAATGGTGGACTATGAAAGTATGGTAAGGTCTGCAGCCATTACCACATATTTCAAAAAACACCTTCCATTGCTACAGCCGGCAGAGAAGTGTCTACATACTTTTGCTCATGCTCAGGACAGGAGCCTTGCTACACATTTCATAGCCTACAGCAGCATCCGGCTGGCCAGTTGTCATAACCTTAGTCGCTTTACTCGAAACTGGTGAAGATGTCTTCTTTCAGAACTGACAGCAGGATGTAATGAAACTGGTTCTTTGATATAACTACTAATCAAAGTGGACATCTCATGACTACACTGAGTGACGAGCCAAGTGACTTCTTGCTACCCAGGACATAAGTTACACCCATAAGGTATTACATCATTCAGTAGCTTGTCCCAGGTCTCTTGCAAAAAGGGGAAACGAAAAATTGATGAATGAATGGGTGGCTGTGAATGTGTGGTCCAGCATCTCACAGATGTGAACAAAGTGTGCAGCGTCTGGCTTGCAATATCCACTTAAGGGTGGATGCCCGATCACTGAAGCACTGTGTGGGTTGTAAAAAATAAAGGAACAAAAGAACCATGATAGCAACCCCCTCATAAAGCATGCTGCCCCCTTACTGTACGGGCACAACGTGGTTATTGCAAGCAAGGGCTGCGTGCATGTTTACTTATATAATCATCCACCTGTGAGCCACTTATCCTTCCAACATCTGCAATGAAGACCCCTTCTCTTTATCACAAAATTAGAACTTCAAAGCTCCACACATACCGATGTTGGAACCAATATATACATCATGGCACACAACGGTGGGTTGTGTGTTCTGAGAAAGTGAGTTACCCACCCCCCCATCCATTCCCTAACCCCCAAAAACCCCACCAGCAGGAAAGGGACCTGGGGCCACACTACACGACAGTAAAACAGTAACTAATTCAGCAAGAAATTTTTAAAATTTAATTGTACGATGTAGACTTTTCGTTCATTTACTGCTAGCATCAAACTTTAATCTCCTCAGTCTACTTTGGCACTTATTTTTTAGTCAATTAGCAAATAAAATGAGTACCTTGACAAAGTTAACTAGCCTTGTATACCCTAGAGGTGGAATGATCTAGTTATGGAGTCTAGTACTGCCCTGATATAATTATCATCATCATTAAGCATTATCATGATCACCATCAGCCCTAACTCCTTTTCCCACCCAAGGATGGGGTGAGGAATTCTAAATTAAAATTTTGTAAGTAGGGGAGCAACTGTTAATATACTCTGTCCACCTCAACTTGGCTTAGAAGTTATATGGAAAGGATGCAGAGCCACAGTATTGCTATCCTTGTCTCACTCTGCATCTGGGCTAGGGGGATTAGGTTGCCAAAGGACAAAACTCTTCACCAAATCAAGGTGGACAAACCAAAAAATGTCTAACTCACATTTCAGGAGGGTGGTAGTAGCTGTAGTTGTAGTAGCTCAAGTCCAATGTCACAGGAGTTAAGTGTAGACAGGGGACCAATAGCCTGGGGGAACCTCTTCAGGGCAGAGGTATTTCCCCAGAGGTTAGAGGCCAAACACTGAGCCAGCAGCACCGACCCCAACACGGCACCATCAGCAGCAATCACAGCATCGTCACCAAACTTGGCATCAGCTGCAGAATCAGCGGCAATCCCAGCATTGTCACCAATCATAGCATCAGCGGCAATCACAGCATCAGCAGAATTCACAGCAATCACAGCATCGTCACCAATCGTAGCATCAGCACCAAATGCAGCACCAGTGACAATCACAGCATCGTCACCAATCATAGCATCAGCACCAGTCGCAGCACTGGCACCAATCACAATATTGTCACCAATCACAGAATCAGCACTAATCGCAGCATCAGCACCACCTACATCGACAGCATCAGCATTAATAACACCAACACAGCATCAGCATTAATAACACCAACACAGCATCAGCATTAATAACACCAACACAGCAGCAGCATTAATAACACCAACACAGCAACAGCAGCAAGCGTAGCACAGGCAGCTCCTGAAAATATTACACGTTTTTAGGAGAGATTCCCAAGTCTGTTGATAACCTTTTGTCTGAAGGAGTTCAATACAGGTCTTAATTAAACCCTATAGTACTGGTGCTGGAGTGGCACTAATAGGATGGGGTGGGGGGGGCTGTCTGACTATATTAATATTTCTCAATCCCATCCCTATCCCCCAAAAGATTGTGGACTACTGAAGGGTAGCTCTGTGAGTCTGCCTGCAGTCCACTGGGTTAATGTTCTGACGAGCATGGGGTTGTATCTACTACTACAACTACTAGTACATGAGACCCTAAGATGAACTGATTCATTTTACGTCCATTGTCTGGCTCAATTCCCTGATTTATAGTCCCTTCAGTACATTGTTATTCTCAGAATGGAAGATAGTGGACTGCAGCAGATGGGCAACTTCATGCCTGTAGTACACTGTGTTCCCATTTCAGGTTAGCCTGGAAAAACAACTATTACTATTGCTTGGGGAAAAGTGGCAGATCTACTGTACTTCATAGGGGGAAAAGGATCACTGACAGGCTTCTATCTAATGAACATAATGTATAAAGATAATAATTAATAATAATAATAATAAATTAAACTAATAATAATAATGTCCAAACCCTGACAGTCTTAATCCTGCACAGGAGGGGGGGATGCCATGAAAAGAGAAAAAAAAAAATGAACATGGTGTTTCCCTGTCCTCATTCATTATGTTGCCCTTCCCCTAACTCACACCATACCGGTAATACAAAAAGGTGAAAAACGTTTGTAAGAAAACCTTGGGCCATATTATTTGAGGGCTTACGAGGTCTCTTAGCACCTATTCCTATGTAACTTCTATTTATCTATCTACTGCCAGATGCCTTAATTCCATAAGGGGTGGCCACAAACAAATTGCCTCCATGTCACCCAGTCCCCCGTCATTTCACCGCCCTGCTCCCAGCTCACACTCCCCTCTCTCATATATCTCTCCACTCCATCCTTCATCTCATCCTTGGCCTCCCCCTCCACATCGCTCACATACTGTACACTCTCCTCGTTAGTCTCTTGCTCTCCATCTCCACATGGCCAAGCCACCTCAATGGGTTTCTCCTAATGCTTTCTATCACATCCAAATCCAAATCCATATTCAGTGCTGCAACTTATTTTGTGTATTACATCACAGTGTTTTCTTGCATATTACTTACATCACTTTTAAGTTACTGCAGAGGTGGAGCCTTTATAAACTACACAAATGAAAGATACAAATGAGGATAGGATGCCTTCATATGGTAACTATGATATAACCATGTGTCTCCACTGTTCATTTACAGAAACATTCTTCATCTACCTCCATATCCCCTAAAAGGAGGAACGTGAATGGCATGGATAGGGTACCTTCAGCTGGCAGAACATGAAAATACTACAGCTCTGCATTTTTTACACAACTCCTCATGACCACCATTATTCCTGTGTTAATCGTTTATTACAATTCAACAATTATTATGGCGAGAGAGTAGTTTTACTCAAGCTAGAGTGTTGTGGGAAACGGGGTTGCAGTGATTTATCCCTTGACAACTGGGTGCGAAAAGTAAGAAGTGTGAACGTCAGGGGTTGGGTTGTGAGAAGCAGAACGAGAGAAAAAAAACTGAGACAAGGTTATGCAGTGTGACCTCAGGGATCAGGGACTGAATAGGGAGGCTGCAAGTGATCAAGCAGCATGGAAAGCCGCCACTAGGTGACCAATGCCGACATTGAGCCTTCATAAACGATATGTAGTGGAAGAACTACTACTCAACCACATACCATTCAAGTTTCTGGATTCTTGATACCATCACACAGGCATAGCTATCCACACATATACACTTCATAATACCCATCAGATAATCAATCCAACCTTTCAAGTTAAATAAGTCGTGTCAACCCTCATCATTACTCCCCCATACAAAACTCATCCAACCATCTTTTATCTACTCAGCAAAAAAACACAAATATACACCAAAATGTGATACTGGTCCCTGGTTTGAATCTACACTATCAATCTATCTGTCTACCTATAGCCAGATGTATTAATCCTGTAAGGGATGGCCAAAAACAAACCACCTCCATGTCATCCTGTCCTCTGCCATTTCGCTGCCCTCACCCAAAACTTACACCCCCCCCCCACCCTCCTCTCTCATATACCTCTCCACTCCACCCCTCCACCTCATCCTCGGTCTCCCCGTCCCTCTCCCTTAATGCCCTATTCCCAAAAAGGAGGATGGGGGACTGCAGGAGAATGACAACTGGTTTCCCATCCATATGAACTTGGGGCCACTGCAAGAATAAAAAGTACCGTAGTCACATTTGGACACTTACGACAGAGTGGAGGCAGTGGTAGGACGAATGTCACCCGGAATATGATATTACCTGATACTGTAACTTGGCTTTCTTCTTCCCCCTTCGACCACTCTGTAAACAGTCCCACAACTGCGTCAACTCCTGCACCTGAAAAATATACAGTATTACCCATTAGTCCTTCCTTCAAAACCTTGATTAATAAAATTACCTGGTTGGCAGCAAGAACAATATCAGATGGGGGGGGATTACTATATAAAAAAAAAAAAAAAAAAAAAAAACATTAATTTGCACCAGGTCTGAAGGTTAAATTCTACTGATGCAACAAAAAACACCAAAAAAACATTGTCATAATTAAAATCCATGAGTCTGAAATGGAAAACTGACCAAAGAAAAAGAATATGCAGTGTACAAGGCATGAGATGCAAATTAACAGCCAAGCTCATTCAGTTGGGTTATTTTAAAACTAGATCCAACTAATAGACAAATTAATATGTTCACCATTTACTCTGTGCAATTTTTCTTCTATACAGAGCTGTTGCAAAGGCACTTGCTAATACCCAGTAGCTAAATAAGGAGCTGGGAGAGGTGTTCAGCTCATTGTTCTGTCCATTAATGCATCTGGTAAAACAAGATTTGGTTAGGTTGGGCTACCAAGCTATGCCAAGCTACGATAGGATAGGATAGGATAGGACAGGACAGGACAGGATAGGACAAGTTAGGTTAGGTTAGGTTAGGTTAGGCTGAGTTGGGTTGGGTTAGCTTAATTCATTTGGTGAAACTATAAGTGAACACCCATGCACAGACTTAACAAATGTTAATTTTTCTCAATTACCTAACATAATTACCACTGTGCTAGCTTTGAAATGCTGCAGAAAGTGTATTATTGATGACACCAACCATGAAACCTCAAGTTTTACAAGCAAACCATGGCAAGCAGCCATCCACCATGCCAGATTTTCAGGGTGATTTGGCTCCAAGGTCAATCCGTCACTTGTCATTCATCCCTCCTAACCTAACCTAGCAACCTAGCCTAATTCAACCTAATATAACTAACCAAAACGATTTGGGGACAAATGAGTTTCAGGCCACATCGATTTAGTGCCCTCAATAGGACGGCACCACCCATGTCAACAAACTTCAGTGTTCTTAGGTAACATAAATGACATTTCCACAGAAACTGGGGTCATAAATGAATTATACACCCTTTAGTAACGAATGTTATTTCTGCAGAATCTGGGTGTCACATGAATGACACATTTATGAAGGGTAATCCGTCATAAAAAAAAATAATAATAATAATTTAAAATGAAGTTCTACAGTCTGTCCATTCATTTTAATGCAGGTGCAATAAAAGTCCGAGAGAGATGCTTGAAAATCTCACTCCACTTCCTTATATTACTAAGTACATAAAAAAAAGAATTTGCGACGGACGCTTACAGAAGAGAAATTGTTTAGAAGTGCATAAATATTGAGCAAATTAGCGTGTGTCCATTTGCTGGGAGTACCTTAAAATTTATCTAGGTAACCACGCAGCAATAAACCTAATACTGCTCTCTCGAAACAGAAATACACAGTCCTATTTTCGATTTAAAATTCGGGTAATCCGTAAGTCATCTTGAGACGTATACCCAAGAACAACTTTACATAAAGCCTGGATGGAGGACAGGTATATAGGGTCCACCACACCACCATTACATCCCCGGCATCTTCCTCAAGCCTGGTAACTTTACCTCCTGTAATTTCCTCTAACTTAAAAAATAAAAACTACTCTCACCTCAGTCATCTATATCCTCTGCAACGTTAGCTGGTAAATTAACACAATAAAAAAATTAAAGATTATGGCTTTAAAGGGCATAAACAAAACTCACCTGCACACCACCACCTTGCCCAGGGCCCAATGTTCCAATGATGATCCAAGGAATCACAAATAATTAAATACAGATTATTAATCCCTGCTAGTCTATATACACATTGTAAAAGTACATATGAATTTTTACAAAGTCCAAAGAACATTATAAAGCCAATTGTTAAATCCAGCAAATGTTGAATTAGAATACTAACGTATCACATTATACATATGGATTTTTAATCACCGCATGTCTAAATAAACGTAAAGTAACTGCATATAAATTATTGTACAGCCTAATTATCATCTTAAAATCAATAGTAACGTTCAATAAATGCTGAATACCCCAATGCTGTGAATTTTATGTAGGAGTTAATGATCGCTGGGAGAGTTATGATGGAGCGTCCTTTAATCCTATTTATTTATTTATATTTATTTATCTATTTATAGCTTGATCTAGAATTCTAGATATTCGCCTTCTCTTAGCTGTATTTTTAGCATATGACTTTCAAGGAGTCTATTTTCTACTGGTACTGTTTTTTTTCAACTGATTGCCGATATTCTAGAGAGAAAAAACAAAAAGTTTAGCGCTATTTGCGGCCTTCAGCTATCCTCTAGCTATAAGAAATTTAACTTTATTTTAGCGCTCTTTTTTCCAATAAACGGCAATATTCTGGAGATCTGGCATTGTTTCGTGCGTATCTTCTGGAGGCTTCTGTATTTAGTAACAATCTAACAGCTTTTTAGAGTAAATCTAGCGGGATTTGTAGCTGTGTATTTTTAGCGACCGTAGCAACAAGCCATGGATACTAGAAATTAGAGCAGAAAATCTACAAGTCATGGTTTTAATAGAGTTTTTTGACCGGTACATTTTCCTCACATACCTGTCTTATTCTCATACACTCCTCTTCCCTTTCTTTTACCACTAATCTCTCTCTCTCTCTCTCTCTCTCTCTCTCTCTCTCTCTCTCTCTCTCTCTCTCTCTCTCTCGTACTTCCTCCTATACTCTACACACACACACACACACACACACAGTTAATTACACGCACGCCAGCATGCACATAGGTCCACAACACGCACTCAATTGCAGTTAATCACACACACACAGGTACACACACACACACACACACACACACACACACACACACACACAAGGAGTTCCTCATCAATAACGAGAGAAAATGGGAAAGAAAAATCTAATCTTTAAAAAAATACATTCTGATATCCCGGGTCACGAGAGAGAGAGAGAGAGAGAGAAAGAGAAAGAGAGAGAGTACACTTAATGAAGAAGAAACAGCTGTGTATTCCTTGATGCAGGTGTGTTTGTGTGTGTGTATGTATGTGTATATGTGTGTGTGTGTGTGTGTGTGTGTACAATTGTGAGAGTCATTGGTGTGCATAAACATGTATGTGTGCATTTCTTGTGTACACATATGGACGTGCTTGTACACTTAATATTCCACACACACACACACACACACACACCACCCCAACACCGTAAATGTCTATATCTGTGAGTAACTTGGGGAGGAGGGGGGGAGGAGAGTATGGGGAGGGAGGGGAGGATAGGGAGGAAGGGAGGGAGGGAGATAGGGAAGGGAGAAGAAGGTTGTGATAGGGAGTGGGAGGTATAAGGAGGGGGAAGAGGGAGGGAGGGATAGGGAGAAGGAAGAGGGAGGAGGGATAGGGAGGAGGAGGAGGAGGAAGAGAGGAATAGGAAGAGGGAGGAGGAGGATGGGAAGGAGGACGAGGAGGGATAGGAAAGGTGAGGAGGAAATAGAGAGAGAGAGAGAGAGAGAGAGAGAGAGAGAGAGAGAGAGAGAAGTGAGTTCCTAAGTTACCCTATGTTAACCCAGCGGGGGAGCGGGGGGGAGGGGGAGGGGGGGAGGAGGGGGGGAGGGGGCTGACGAGGGGGGAAGAAAATAAAGAAAAAATAAAAGAAAGAAAACAAGATAAAAACAATGGAAATAAAATGACTAATAAAAGAGAGAAAGAGAGAGAATGTGAGAGAAAGAGAGAGAATGTGAGAGAAAGAGAGAAAATGTGAGAGAAAGAGAGAGAATGTGAGAGAAAGAGAGAAAATGTGAGAGAAAGAGAGAGAATGTGAGAGAAAGAGAGAGAATGTGAGAGAAAGAGAGAGAATGTGAGAGAAAGAGAGAATGTGAGAGAAAGAGAGAAAATGTGAGAGAGAGAGAATGTGAGAGAAAGAGAGAGAATGTGAGAGAAAGAGAGAGAATGTGAGAGAAAGAGAGAAAATGTGAGAGAAAGAGAGAGAATGTGAGAGAAAGAGAGAAAATGTGAGAGAAAGAGAGAGAATGTGAGAGAAAGAGAGAGAATGTGAGAGAAAGAGAGAGAATGTGAGAGAAAGAGAGAGAATGTGAGAGAAAGAGAGAGAATGTGAGAGAAAGAGAGAGAATGTGAGAGAAAGAGAGAAAATGTGAGAGAAAGAGAGAGAATGTGAGAGAAAGAGAGAGAATGTGAGAGAAAGAGAGAAAATGTGAGAGAAAGAGAGAGAATGTGAGAGAAAGAGAGAATGTGAGAGAAAGAGAGAAAATGTGAGAGAAAGAGAGAGAATGTGAGAGAAAGAGAGAGAATGTGAGAGAAAGAGAGAGAATGTGAGAGAAAGAGAGAGAATGTGAGAGAAAGAGAGAATGTGAGAGAAAGAGAGAGAATGTGAGAGAAAGAGAGAATGTGAGAGAAAGAGAGAGAATGTGAGAGAAAGAGAGAGAATGTGAGAGAAAGAGAGAGAATGTGAGAGAAAGAGAGAGAATGTGAGAGAAAGAGAGAGAATGTGAGAGAAAGAGAGAGAATGTGAGAGAAAGAGAGAGAATGTGAGAGAAAGAGAGAGAATGTGAGAGAAAGAGAGAAAATGTGAGAGAAAGAGAGAGAATGTGAGAGAAAGAGAGAGAATGTGAGAGAAAGAGAGAGAATGTGAGAGAAAGAGAGAGAATGTGAGAGAAAGAGAGAGAATGTGAGAGAAAGAGAGAGAATGTGAGAGAAAGAGAGAGAATGTGAGAGAAAGAGAGAGAATGTGAGAGAAAGAGAGAGAATGTGAGAGAAAGAGAGAGAATGTGAGAGAAAGAGAGAGAATGTGAGAGAAAGAGAGAATGTGAGAGAAAGAGAGAGAATGTGAGAGAAAGAGAGAGAATGTGAGAGAAAGAGAGAAAATGTGAGAGAAAAGAGAGAGAATGTGAGAAAGAGAGAAAATGTGAGAGAAAGAGAGAGAATGTGAGAGAAAGAGAGAGAATGTGAGAGAAAGAGAGAGAATGTGAGAGAAAGAGAGAGAATGTGAGAGAAAGAGAGAAAATGTGAGAGAAAGAGAGAGAATGTGAGAGAAAGAGAGAGAATGTGAGAGAAAGAGAGAGAATGTGAGAGAAAGAGAGAGAATGTGAGAGAAAGAGAGAGAATGTGAGAGAAAGAAAATGTGAGAGAATGGGTGTAAATCAAAGAAAACGTAAAAACCTTATTAATTCCTCCCATACTTCGTTCATCTTAACTTGGCCCAGATTTTTGGTGGAAAGATTATGCTACGGGCCAACATCCACAGCACTTCTTCGTGACTAGCATCGTATTCTCGTGTTGATATACTGAATGAGTGTACTACGGGCCTACATCCATGGCACTTCTTCGTGACTAGCATCGTATTCTCGTGTTGATATATTGAATAAGAGTATTCTACGGCTCTACATCCTTCCCATGGCACTTCTTCGTGACTAGCATCATATTCTAGTGTTAATGAACTAAATAAGATTTTGCTGTGGCTCTATATCCTTTCCATAGCACTTCTTCGTGACTAGCATCGTATTCTCGTGTTGATATATTGAATAAGAGTATGCTATGGCTCTACATCCTTCCCATAGCACTTCTTCGTGACTAGCATCATATTCTAGTGTTAATGTTCTGAATAAGATTATGCTGTGGCTCTACATCCTTCCCATGGCACTTCTTCGTGACTAGCATCGTATTCTCGTGTTGATATATTGAATAAGAGTATGCTATGGCTCTACATCCTTCCCATAGTACTTCTTCGTGACTAGCACCATATTCTAGTGTTAATGTTCTGAATAAGATTATGCTGTGGCTCTACATCCGTTCCACAGCACTTCTTCGTGACTGGCATCATATTCTAGTGTTAATGTATTCATATTACGACTCTACATCCTTCCCACCGCACTTCTTCGTGACTAGCATCATATTCTCGTGTAAATATATTGAAAAAAGGTTATACAACGGTTCTACATCTTTCCCACAGCACTTCTTCGTGACTAGCACCATATTCTAGTGTTAATGTATTGATCTTGCGGCTCTACATCTTTCCCACAGCACTTCTTCGTGACTAGCATCATATTCTCCTCAGTATTCAACGAGAGAGAACTATTTTTCGCCAAGATAAAGTGAACAGAGTATTCTTGCCCACTTAAGTTAATTTTTCCTCACTTCTCCTTCCTCACAATGGCATCTATTTATTGTTTATTTGTGTATTTATTTATTTATTTATTTATTTTTCCCGCCGCCTAATGATTATTTTTCGTCCAGATTAATTTTTCGGTTTTTAACATGATCGTGTCTGGTATATTTTGTTGCTGTTGTTGTTGTTATTATTATTATTATTGTTATTGTTATTATAATCATCATCATTATTATTATTATTATTTTTATCATTATTATTAGTGGTCGTAGTAGTAGTAATAGCAGTGGTAGTATTGTTGTCGTCATTTTTGTTCTTGTTGCTTAATTCTAATCTGATTGACCGAACAGACCCATCGACCACAGGTAAGAAATTGCTTCTTTGAGGCCGTCCTACGGGTACAGTACAGCACACACACCGTGCAGGGATCCGGCACCCCTTGTGGCAGACAGCACCTCACCAGAGTCAAACCACGGCCCTCCCCACGGCGAGGCGCAGGGGAATAAAAGCAGGTTTGAAGCCCGGGTGGACGCCGCAGCTGCTCCACCCAGGGTACACAGAGCCATTATGTACTGCTTCCTCGTCAGGCCATGTAATGCAATGTAATGTAATGTAGTGTAATTGATGTACAGACACTTATCTTCCTAGAGTTGAACGAATATAAAAGGGAAAGAGCGAAGTATTTGAAACCCGCCCTGGTAACTCTATGGGTTTTTCATTGTATTTCGTCAGTTGTCAATTTTTTTCATATGGAACTGGGAAAATAATTGTTTACTGACCACACAATTCTCTCTCTCTCTCTCTCTCTCTCTCTCTCTCTCTCTCTCTCTCTCTCATCAGCACTCGTTTTACTACGTGCTTTAAAAATATTGGTGTACAGGGACGTGCAAAAGTTATCTGACACTTCCTTGGCGGTACATGAACTACTTTTACGTGACTGTGAAAGGAAGGAGGTGTCAAAAGTTTGTGACGAGGCAATATGCTCTCCGTCGTCTTGGAAGGAATGAGAGAAGGAAGGACACAAGGTAGAAAACTGTGGCTAAACTTTTGCTCATTGCTGTAGTTAGATTAGAATTGGGCGTAGGCTGTGTTTGATAGAGAGAGCTGTTAGTTTCTCTCTCCCTCTCTCTCTCTCTCTCTCTTTCTCTTCCTCCCTCCCTCCCTCTGTGTGTGTGTGTGTGTGTGTGTGTGTGTGTGTGTGTGTGTGTGTGTGTGTGTGTGTGCTTTGTTAGGCTCTTAGTTTCTCTCTCTCTCTCTCTCTCACTCTCTTTCTCTTCCTCCCTCCCTCCCTCTGTGTGTGTGTGTGTGTGTGTGTGTGTGTGTGTGTGTGTGTGTGTGTGTGTGTGTGCTTTGTTAGTAGGGTCTTATAAGAGAGAGAGAGAGAGAGAGAGAGAGAGAGAGAGAGAGAGAGAGAACTAATGGGGAGGCGCAGAGGAAGTGAGGCATGGGAGGGAGGGGGAGGAAGTGAGGGAGGAAAAACGGGAGGGAGGGAGGGAGGCAGGGAGGGAGGTAGCATTGAGAGGAGCAGTGGGAGGGAGGGAGACAAAGAGAGAGGGAGGGAGGGAAGGAGGAAAGGAAGCATGGAGGGAGGGAGGGAGGGAGGGAGGGAGGGAGGGAGGAAAGGAAGCATGGAGGGAGGGAGGGAGGTAGAGGAGGGGAGGAAGACAGAGGGGGAGGAAAGGGAGGGAGGGAGAAAAGAGAGGGAAGAAAGGGGAGTAGGAGGAAGGAAGGAGAGAGAAAATCAGAGGGAGGGAGGGTGAAAGGGAGGGAGAGGGGGACTGGGAGAGAAAGAAAGTAGAAAGAGCAGAGAGGATGGTGAGTGTGTATGTGTGTGTGAGAGAGAGAGAGAGAGAGAGAGAGAGAGAGAGAGGAGTGTGCGGAATTAATGGATGGGACTGCCAGAGAGGAGAGACAAAATCCTTCCCTCCCTCACTTCCTTTATTTATTTATTTATTTTTTAAGATGGTTTGTCTCTCTTCCATCCCTCCATTTAAACTTTCTCTCTCTCTCTCTCTCTCTCTCTCTCTCTCTCTCTCTCTCTCTCTCACTTCCTTCACCCTCCATTCCACTATTCTTCCTTCCTCCCTCCCATTCCCTCCTCCATCTTTCCTTCCATCCTCTCCCCCATCCTTCCTCCCTTCCTTCCCTCAGTTCTCCTCATCTTTCCTTCTCTCCCTCCCTCCCTTCTTCATCTTTTATCTCCTCCCCACCCCTCCCTGTTTCCTCTTCCCTCCCTCCCTCCCTCTTTCCTCCTCCTCGTCTTCCCCCTTCCTCCCTTCCTCCATTCTCCCTTCTCAGTTTAGTTCCTCTTCCTCCGTTTCTTCTCCTTCCTCTCCTACTTAATTTCTTCCACATTTTCCTCCTTCATTGTCTCTCTCTCTCTCCACCTCCCTCCCTCCCTCCCTCCCTCTCTTCCCATTTCCATTTTATCACCTTTTTTTGCTTCTTCCTTCCTTCCTCCCTCCCTCCCTCCCTCCCTTTCTTCGTTACTTTCCTCCCTCTTCTCCCCACCTTTCCTCCTTCCTCCCTTCCTCCCTCTTTCTCTCCCTTACCTCCCCTCTCTCTCTTTTTTTCCTTCCTCCCTTCCTTCCTTCCTCCCTCTTTCTCTCCCTTACCTCCCCTCTCACTCTTTTTTTTCCTTCCTTCCTTCCTTTTTTCTCTTCCTCTTCTGCCATGCCATCCTCTCTCAATTCCTCTCCCTTCCATTACCATCATTCCTGTACCTCTCTCTCTCTCTCTCTCTCTCTCTCTCTCTCTCTCTCTCTCTCTCTCTCTCTCTCTCACTTCTGCGTCCCTCCTGGCCACTTTATTTAACTTATTGCTCACATCACTTTCCTTACCGTCTGATTGCACTTCCTTCATTTCTCTCTCTCTCTCTCTCTCTCTCTCTCTCTCTCTCTCTCTCTCTCTCTCACACACACACACACACACACACACACACACACACACACACACACTCTGTCTGTCTGTCTGTCTGTCTGTCTGTCTCTCTCTCTCTCTCTCTCATAACAAATGGGACAGGAGACGAACGGACGATAATACTGAGTACACAGTGGCGAGATAAGATAAGAGAGAGAGAGAGAGAGAGAGAGAGAGAGAGAGAGAGAGCTTGCTGACAGGATGGAAGATAGACAGGAAAAAACAGATTGAATAATAGAGCAAAGGACAGAGCGGAAAGAAAATGGAGAGAGAGAGAGAGAGAGAGAGAGAGAGAGAGAGAGAGAGAGAGAGAGAGAGAGAAAGAATTAATAATCTCTTTGTCTTATGTGAACCAAGTGATTTTAAATTATGATGATTTATACTTTATACTCTCTCTCTCTCTCTCTCTCTCTCTCTCTCTCTCTCTCTCTCTCCTTTCCTTTCCTTCTATAATCTCCTCCACTTCTTTCCATTCCACTTCCCTCTCCTTTTCTCTCCTGCCTTCATTCATTCTTCCTCCACCGTTTTCTCTTCATTTCCTTCCGTCTCTTAACTTTCCTTCTCTCTCTCTCTCTCTAGCTACGGTAAGTTCTGCATAGATCTAGTAAGGTATTTCAATCTCAAAATAAAGTACAACATAGAGTACACTCGAGCTATACTCACACTGCCTCTCACGATCACAAGTTGATGTGGTTCAGATGTACGACTAACGCTGACTTCCTTCACCCAGCCACGCAGGAAGAAATTGTGAGCTTGAAGGAATTTATGTGACATCAAGCTCTGGAAGTTGTAGTCTGGATTTGGCGAGGACACTAGGTAGTTGCACATAGAAGGATAGGTGATGCGTGGTTTGTCGTGAACATCTTGGGTCATGAAATGTTTCTGTACACATTAGCACTCTTTAATTTTCGTATATAATCCTCTCTGTTATTCGGTGATAGCGAAAAAAAAAAATAGCTAGAGTACTCCATTTTCAAGATAACTGACAACACTTTTAGCTACACCAACAACTTTAGCTGCCACGGGAGTCCCACGTCTTGCTACGAGGCGCTGACGCACGTGTGGTTTGTTTACACCGTGACGTCATAAAGTCACGTGATCGAAAAAACTCCATTTAGCAACATAAACTCTCCTAACACAATGCCATTTCTTATATAGCTCTTTCTCTCTCCCCTCAGACGGTTTTCCTCAGCTCAGGGAGGATTTAGGGGACTGGAGGGGTTAGATAAATCCCTCATAAACCCTTTTACTTAAATAAATCCCTCCGCAGCCCGATAAAACCGTCTGGAGAGAGAGAGATTAAAGATTTGCTCACTTCGGCACCAAACCCGCGCCGCAGAGAAAATGTAAACAAACCCAGTAGCCGAAAGATATATGTTGATCTGACTTATATCTATTGTTATTTGTTCTTTTTCTCACTTTCTCACATTTTTCTCTCTTTTTTTCTCCTTTATTTCGTCGTTTCCCTTTCATTTTCTCTCTCCCTTTCTTTCTTTCTTTTTCTTCTGTTCTTTCTCCTATTTCCCGTTTTCTTTCGTGTCCCAGCCCTTTCTTCCTTCCGTCCCTCCGTTTTCTTCCTCTCATCCTTCCTTCCATTCCTTCCTTCCTCCCCTCCCTTCACCTTTCCTTCTGTCTTGCTTTATTATTCATCCCTCTTCTATTCCTTCCTTCCTTCCTCCCCTCCCTTCACCTTTCCCTTCTGCTCCTTCGTTCCTTCCTTCCTTCTCCCATTACTTCTTCCACCTTCCCGCTTTCTCTTTTGCCCTTCACCTCTCTCTCTCTCTCTCTCTCTCTCTCTCTCTCTCTCTCTCTCTCTCTTACACACACACACACACGTTAGTTAAGGAAGCTCCCTAACACCTCATTCTAAGCGATTTATTTTGTTACACCTTCCTATCCTCTTCTGTGTCAGCTAAATCCTACCAATATCACACACTGCAAAAATAACATACAAAAGGATATTAACCAGCCACATTCAAGAATAAATCGCTTAGGAGGAGGTGTTAGGGAGCTTCAAGTGGCGTAAATACAGGTCTCCTAAATGCATCACTCTTCCCATAGACACTCCCTTCGCCATGAGTACTTGGCCAGCATGGAAAAGGATTCATTCTGGCTATCACTCTCCCTTAGAGGAAAGGTCCGGCCCTGCAGTTAATGTGTATAATTTCCCTTCAGTTCTTTATTTATATTTAGCTATTATTATTATTATTATTATTATTATTATTATTATTATTATTGTCGTTGTTGTTGTTAGGGTTGTTATTGCTACTACTACAACTACTACTATTGCAAGTATTATTATTATTATCATTATTATTATTATTATTATAATATTTTGCTTTCCCCTTCCTGAAAATTGTGGTTGTCGCGAGTGGTGGTGGTAATGCTGAAGAATGTTGGTAGTTGTGGTTAATGTTGGTAGTTGTGGTTAATGTTGGTAGTTGTGGTTAATGTTGGTAGTTGTGGTCAATGTTGGTAGTTGTGGTGACAGGAGTGTTGGTTGGTGTGATTTGTAACTCTCTCTCTCTCTCTCTCTCTCTCTCTCTCTCTCTCTCTCTCTCTCAAAACTGTCATTGATTTGGCGAAGTGGTTATGGAGAATGATGGCAGTTGTGGTGATGGTGGTAGCTATGGTAATGGTTGTAGTTGTGGTGGTGGTAGTAGTTGTGGTTGTGGTAGTAGTTGTAGTAGTGGTAGTAGTTGCGGTAATGGTGGTAATTGTGGTGATGGTGGTAGTTGTGGTTATGGTGGTAGTTGTGAATGAGACAGTAGCTGTAGTGGTAGATATGGTAGTTACAACGGTAGTCTGGTATTGTGGTAGCTATGGAATGTTGGTAGTTGTGGTGGAAGTTGTGGTGGTAGTTGTGGTGGTAGTTGTGGTGACTGGCGCATCTGAGGGAATTTTTGTGGTGTTTGTGGTGGAGGCAAAAGCAGCGACGGTGACAGTAGTAGTAGTAGTAGTAGTAGTAGTAGTGGCAATAGTAGCTGTAGTAGTAGTAGTGGCAATAGTAGCTGTAGTAGTAGTAGTAGTAGTAGTAGTGGTGGTAATAGTAGCTGTAGTAGTAGTGGTAGTAAGCATGGTAGTATATAAGTAGTATGGTAGGTATGGTAGAGGGTAATGGTGGTGACTCACGTGATGGTACCTTGTTTTCAGGCGTAAATGCAATGCGTACTTCCTGAGAGAGAGAGAGAGAGAGAGAGAGAGAGAGAGAGAGAGAGTCTGTATGTGTGTGTGTGTGTATTTCTGTATGTGTGTGTGTGTGTGTGTGTGTGTGTGTATTTCTGTATGTGTATGTGTGTGTGTGTGTGTGTGTGTGTGTGTATTTCTGTATGTGTATGTGTGTGTGTGTGTGTGTGTGTGTGTGTGTGTGTGAGAGAGAGAGAGAGAGAGAGAGAGAGAGAGAGGGAGTGTGGTGTTGTGGTGTGGTGATGTACCGTTGTGTTATGTGCTGGCGCTGTGGTGCTGGGGTGTGGTGGTGGTGTGGTGCAGTGTGGTGAGTCTCCTTGGTTACTAGTAAAAATAACTCTTCTGACTTTGGGGTTAGGGATAGGTGAGATTAGAAGCTAGGACTAGTAACCAAGGAGACGCAAGCCCAGTACAGTGAGGCACGTACAGTGATGAGTATAGTGTGGTGAATGAGTAGTGATGTTTTGGATACGGTGTGGTAGTGTGAGGCAAGCGATGTTGGGTAAGGCGGTGGTTGGTGTGGTGGCGGTGTGGTTGTGGTGGTGTGGTGAAGGTGTAGTGTGGTGGTGGTGGTGATGATGATGATGATGATGGTTATTATTATTATTATTATTATTATTATTATTATTATTATCATCAGCATCGTTATTATTCATGTTATCAATATTTTTAGTAGTAGTAGTAGTAATAGTAGTAGTAGTAGCAGCAGTAGTGGTAGAGGTAGTAGTAGTAGTAGTAGTGGCTGCAGTAGTGGTAGAGGTAGTAGTAGTAGTAGTAGTAGTAGCAGCAGTAGAAGTGGTAGTAGTAGTAATAGTAGAAGCAGTAGTATAGTAGTAGTAGTAGTAGTTGTAGTAGCAGTAGTAGTAGTAGAAGTAGATTAAGTATATATTTTGTAGTAGTGTTAAGTGACGTGGCAGAAACGCCGAGGCTTTGACGTGGAAATACACTTTATGGCGAGATTATGGTGCCGGTGAGGGGCAGGTGCAGTGAGAGAGAGAGAGAGAGAGAGAGAGAGAGAGAGAGAGAGAGACAGACAGACAGACAGACAGACAGAGACAGAGAGACAGAGAGAGTGATGGTTCCTAGACAGATGGGTGGATGAATGGATGAAATAATTGAGAGAGAGAGAGAGAGAGAGAGAGAGAGAGAGAGAGAGAGAGAGAGAGAGAGAGAGGGAGAGAGAGAGAGAAATGATTCATAGACAGGTGGATGAATGGATGGAATGAGAGAGAGAGAGAGAGAGAGAGAGAGAGAGAGAGAGAGAGAGAGAGAGAGAGAGAGAGAGAGAGAGGGCATACAATCTCTTAACACTGCTAGTAATAAAGTCTATGTCAATAAAGGAGAAAACTACACACCTAACTTTAATTTTCTCTCTCTCACTTCAGACGATTTTATTCAGCTTCAGAAACACGTCTTATACCAGTTTCATACCATCAACCCCTTCACTCCGTGGTGTTTATCTCATACCAGACAATACCATTCAGAGGTGGTATTTAACAGGTCCTACCATTCTTGAGACTCCTGTGACTGGTTCTCAGATGCTGGTATAAGGCAGAGAGAGAGAGAGAGAGAGAGAGAGGGAAGGGAGGGAGAGAGAGAGATCCTGTCATTCGAGGGTAAGTGATGCATTGTTTAAAATAATAATAATAATAATGATAATAATAATAATAATAATAATAATAATAATGAGTGGACAGGAATAAACACGATGAGGGGATGGTTATGACTATGGGGTGAGGGCAGGATTCCATGAGCTTGAATGGTGAGGGAATGAGTGTGTGGCCGTCTTATTATGTTAGATGTACTTCTCTCTCTCTCTCTCTCTCTCTCTCTCTCTCACTTTGGACCTAACCCCATTCTTAGGATGAAATTAGATCCGGATGATGATGATGATGATGATGATGAATTGGTGGCGTTGTTGATGATGATGATGATGATGATGATGGTGGTTGTGATGATGATGATGATGATGATGATGACGATGATGGTGGTTGTGATGATGATGATGATGATTTTTATAATGTCTACTACTACAAACTTTTACCTGCCTACCGTATGTGCGAGTAAATTACGTTACCTACACTCCTTTCACCTTAACTTGGCCCAGATTTTCGTCCCTTTGCGTCTTATTTCACGTAGACTTGGATGAAGACAATACTACCCCGCTGCATTCATTCCACAGCACTTCTTCGTGACTAGGACGATAGGAAGGGTATAGGAAGGGTGGTGGTAGGGCGTTAGTGGAGTATTTCCTGGGAGGGCCTTCTCTCTCTCTCTCTCTCTCTCTCTCTCCCTCCCTCCCTCTCTCTCCCTCTCTCTCTTCATCCACTTCCTCCATATATTTTCTCTCCTTCCCTCCACTCCCTTCATCCACACCTCCACTTCCTTCTCCCTCCTCCTCTTCCTCCCTCCCTTCTTTTCCTTCCTCCCTTCCTACACCTTACTCCCTGGCAACTTCATGGATCTTAAGACTTTTTGAGGTACTACTTGTCCTTGTAACTCCTTATCAACTTCTTTATCCATAAATCTCTCCTTTTATCTCTCTCTCTCTCTCTCTCTCTCTCTCTCTCTCTCTCTCTCAATTTCTCTCTCACCTACATTCTCCCTCTCTCTCTCCTCCTCCCCTCCCTCCTCATCCCTCTGTCACAGTCTTTCCTCTCTCTCTCTTTAATCACTCGCTCACCCACACACCGTCACCCACCCATCCTCTCTCTCTCTCTCTCTCTCTCTCTCTCTCAAGTACAAAATCTTCTTTCCTCCAATCTTTTCGCCATCACGTTGTCACATCTCCACCCCAGCTCTCTCTCTCTCTCTCTCACACACACACACACACACACACACACACACACACACACATACACACACACACACACATACACCAGTCCTGAATGAGAAAGCCCTTGAATGTGTTTAATATGGACGGTGGGTATTAGCGCTGAAGTGTGACATATGAGAGAGAGAGAGAGAGAGAGAGAGAGAGAGAGAGAGGCGGTATGTTAATAGAGAGAGAGAGAGAGAGAGAGAGAGGCGGTATGTTAATAGTGTTACTCAATACACAGATGGAATATAGGAGAGAGAGAGAGAGAGAGAGAGAGAGAGAGAGAGAGAGAGAGAGAGAGAGAGAGAGAGGTCAGGGAAGCAGTGAAGCGAAAGGAGGCGATAGTTACTTAGATACATAAACCACACAGACATCGGGGGACTTTTTTCTAGGCGACCCAACTTTAACATCAAATACAACTTTCTCTTTAAATATAGAAATTAGAGAGAGAAAGCTAGTAAAATAGACGGCTCTCCCTCACCCACCACACCTCCGGATAAGAAAAAGAAGCGCATAATAGGGATATAAATGAAAAGGGAAATTCTGAAGGAAGGTTAGAAGTTGGACGCAAAGTGTAAGATTTAAGGTAACTGTGGTGGATTTTTTTGGTAGGGTATTTCGTGGTTATCCTCAAGTCTCAGGTTCGATCCTACAGATTTGGGCAGCTAAAATAGGCGCTGGTAGTATGTCCTCTCATGTGTTTGTATTAGGTTGTACCCACACACACACTCACACACACACAAAAGGAAAAACACAAACACACATACACACATTATTTCTCTTTCTCTCTCTACCCCCTTCATGCTCAGGACAGCTCTGGTTTTCTATTCCACGTAGCAACACACTAATTAATTCACCTGAGAGAGTTGCACACCTGAGAGCGATAATACAGGTATGACTGACTCACAACTCTACTAATCCACTGCAGGTAAGTTTACATTATTATTATTATTATTATTATTATTATTATTATTACTACTACTACTACTACTACTGCTACTGCTACTACTACTACTACTACTGCTACTACTACTACCACTACTGCTCTGACTACAACTACTACTAATGCTACTACTACGACTACTACTAATGCTACTACTACTACTATTACCACTACGACTACTACTACTACTACTACTAATGCTACTACAACTACTACTACGACTACTACTACTATTATTATTATTATTATTACTATTATCATTAGCATCACCACCATCAGCATTTCATCATCATCATCATCATCATCCCTAATCCCACTAACTCACTTCATCATCATCATCATCATCATCCCTAATCCCACTAACTCACTTCATCATCATCATCATCATCATCCCTAATCCCACTAACTCACTTCATCATCATCATCATCATCATCCCTAATCCCACTAACTCACCTCATCATCATCATCATCATCCCTAATCTCACTAACTCACTTCATCATCATCATCATCATCATCATCGCCCCACAAACACAGGGTGGTAAAGATCCCTAAACAGAAACAGACAGACACAAAAGTAAGGGAACTACCAACAAATGATATATGGATAAAATGGCACACACACACAACATCCACTCGGCGTTGTGTGTGTGTGTGTGTGTGTGTGTGTGAGAGAGAGAGAGAGAGAGAGAGAGAGAGAGAGAGAGAGAGAGAGAGAGAGAGAGAGAGAGAGAGAGAGAGAGAGAGAGAGAGAGAGAGAGATACTATACCGGTTTGAGTTGCAACTTTATACAGTAAGAGACAATTATCATTTATCATTCCCTTACTACTGCATTTATCTTTATTGCCTTTCACTTATTAATAAAGATTTGTTTATATATATTCCTTTTTATCCATCCATCTAACTATCTATTGCCAGACGCCTTAATCCCGCAAGGGGTGGCCACAAACAAATCGCCTCCATGTCGCCCTGTCCCCCATTTCACTGCCCTGCTCCCAGCTCACACACACCCTCTCTCATTGACATAATATACAACCTCTTCACCTCTCTCTCTCTCTCTCTCTCTCTCTCTCACACACACACACACACACACACACTGGTAGATCCGATTGTTTTTTTCTTTCTCTGTTTTAATTCTATCAGCATCTCTTACATCTGTATTATGATTCACATGATTTTTGTTCAGGGTAGTCACCTAATTGTAGAACTGTATCGAGTGAGTGGATGGTGGTCGCCCCAACCTAATATGATAGTAATAAAAAAGAAATATTACCCAATACCTGTTTAATAATAATAATAATAATAATAATAATAATAGTAGTAGTAGTAGTAGTAGTAATAGTACCGTAGTAGGAATGATGATGGATGATAAAAATAATGAAAGTAATGATGATGATGATGATGATGGTATAATAATAATAATAATAATAATAATAATAATAATAATTTTCATCCTCTCTGCTCCAGCTATTAGCATTCCCAGTTTCTCATCAAGACAGAACTAAATCGCCATCATACATGTCTTGCGTGTCCAACATTACTGCCACCCTGTTTCTCTCTCTCTCTCTCTCTCTAAATCTAAATTCACATTTCACACAGTTGGAGTGTTTTTTTGTTTTTTGTTTTTGTTACTCTAAGTTTATATCGTAATTTATTATCTGATCACTTCACTCCCAGGACCTCTTTGTTCTTGCTATCGCTACACTCGGACTGAAGAGGTGCCGGTAATGTGGAGGGGAGACCAAGGATGAGATGGAGAGATGGGGTGGAGGTATGAGTGAGGGGGGTGAGTTGGAGATAGGGCAACGTAATGGTAAAGATGAGAATGGCATGGAAGTATGAGTGAGGGGACTGAGTTGGAGAGAGGGAAGCCTGATGGTAAAAAGGGTGACATGGAGGCGATTCGTTTGTGGCCACCCCTTTAGGGCTTAAGGCGTCTGGCTATAGGTAGACATAGACAAAGACACAGATAGACATATATAAACATTGATTAGACAGACAGACATAGAATGATAGATATTATTTTACTCTTCCTTAATCTGTCCAGCTTTCTTCCTTAATATATTTCTAAACACCTTTGGAAAAGTTGGCTTACTCTACTCCTTTTACCTTAACTTGGCCCAGAGTTTCTTCCTTTTGCAGCTTATTTCACGTGGTGGCAGAAAAAGGCAGTTACAATGGCTTCACATCCTTCTCACAGCACTTCTTCACGACTATCATCACATTCAAGTGTTAATCTCTCGTCACATCTCAGTAATAAAGATAGGGAGATGGAAATTTTAGGCCAAGTTTGGGTAAAAAGATTATACATTCTATCTTTTTGATATGTAACAAATAAATCATGCACTATACATTAGAGGGAAAAAAAGACGGAAATATTTGACGTCAAGTTAGAGTACAAAGACTACATTTTCTCTATTTTTAAGGGTATCAGGAATAAATCAGCGATAAAGAGAGGCATAGAAGAAAAAGACAGGCTTAGAATCAAATATCTTCCTTTATTTCTTGACCAGATATCTTTATGGACTAAAAACTCTACTGTGACTACAAAGTGTCCTTCGGTTTGCAAAATATTTATGTACAAGAATGACCAAAAAAGAAAAAAAAAAAAATCCCGTGGAAATAAATGCTCATATAAACTCAAAATTCATAGTCTCTTCACTGAATGCCTCCGTAACACCCTTCCCTTTGCCATTTATTCTGCGTATTGGTTTCTTCGCTCGTATGCTGGGTATATCCTTTTTATACATAGACATAGTTTGCATCAGTAACATACAAGGGAATATTAAGGACCAGGCAGAATAAATCGCTCAGGAAGAGGCATTACGACACACAAACACACACACATCGGGACAAAAATAAGACCACCTGGTTCCACAAACTTATTCTTTAAACAATTTCCTTTTCAGAGAGAACAAGAGGTAGGAAAAGATTTTAATTTTCCCCTTTAATATATCCTTTCTCCTGTCCTTCCTATAATACAAATTAATTTATTGCAGGAAAAACAACGGTGCATCGGAAGAATCGGAGTTTTCCCTTCTTGTCTTTCCTGGTAAACAAAACACAATCGGAGTTTTCCCTTCTCGCCTTCCCTGATAAATAAAACACAATCTTCCTTTCGAAAGTTTAATTATTGTAGGACGATCAAGAGAAGGGAATATTCTTCATTTCCTCTCCTTGTCCATCCTGCACAAAATAACTTAAGATTATTTTTCCTCTCGTACCTAAGACCTGTTAAGATCCAAGAGAAACTGTTTATTGGGAAGATGCAATTCACGGTTATCATACGTTAAGGAATTCCTACATGGGATTCATGGATATACGTAAGATCAAATCCTTCTAAATCGGTTCGGGTATAATTTGAGAGAGAGAGAGAGAGAGAGAGAGGGGCGTGGGAAATCTCTCTTCTCTCCCTTCGTACCCATCCGCAAAAAAATACATTCGAGTTCCAATAAGGATTTGATCGCAAGTTTTTTCATGAATCTCGAATAGGATCCAAGTTGGGCCAAAACAGTTGTATCTCCCCAATAAAAAAATGTTTGTGAAATCGGACCCTGCCTTACCCACCACCTCGCAACCCGTCCATGATCGCGATAGCTCTTGTATTTCAGGTCTAGCTAACGTTGGTCGCTTTTAGCCAGCTGAGAGTTGATTGAAAGGAGCGTCAGTGCTAACCTCTCATCCAAACTACCACCAAATTATTTTTTAATTTCAATTTTCAGTTTCGGTAGAGAGGAGTTTATTTTATTTATTCAGTTTATTCAAAGGTCCTTCTTGAACTGAAAAAAACTCGTTCACGGGTAACCAGTACTAAATCAAACCGTTCACCATCTCGGCTACCGTGGCGGAATCAAGGCCAGAGCCGATATTGATTTGAGAATGTGCTTGAAAATAGGCAGTACTAAATTTCAACTTTTAACACTCTAGGCAACACCCCCTCCCCCCCCCTCCACCACCGACCCCTACCCTCCCTTAACATCTATTACAGGTTGATTTAGCCTCGTGATCGGCGTGTACTTTTGCGTTTAAAATTTTGACTTATATATAACCTGTGATGAATTTGAAAGCAACCGACTGACAAGGAAAGTTTCAAAAGACCTGCTGTTTTCTTTTTCTATCTAGTCTTTCACTCATTGTTTACTGATTCTTCGTTAATTACCGGTATACACTTCACTGTTTAATAAGATCAATTTTTAGCATAATTTTCATTGGTAGGGAGGGGGGAGTGAGTTGGGGGGAGGGCAGTCAAATGGTGGGTGACAGAGCGACTTGGAGGCGTTTGTCTGCGGCCACCCTTTGCGGGATTAGGGCGTC